>NC_068383.1:1823255-1883255 GCF_023724105.1 Carassius gibelio
CAAAGACTTAAACTACTTCAGTCTGTGTGCATTTAATTTATTTAATACATGAGTTTCACAATCTGAGTTGAATTACTGAAATAAATGAACTTTTCCACGACATCCTAATTTATTGAGAAGATGCACCTGTATCATAATTTCTGAGTGATATTGCTATATTTAGGTTATAGTTACTGCATAAAGCACATAATGCAATGCCAAATATCTTCTCGTGATCACATGCCATGGTTTGTTAGATGGTTTTGCAAAAACTATTTTAAAAGGAAATGACAAACGATATTAAAAGCATTAGTGCAGAGAACCACATGTGAGCTCACTGAACATATTTCATTGCTTCTGAGTGAAAGTCAGTGTATGTAGAAACTGAACTTTACTGAAACAAAGCTTTGGAACATTTGAATCAAGCCAAGTCCATTTATTTTCACAATAAATAAAATAGTGTCTGTATTTCACTGATTTAACGTCTTTTCTTTTTAAATTTGAATTTAATGTTAAATAAATACAATATTTATGTATAATTATTAATGCATTATTTACTATTACAGGAAAAAAAAATTATAATCCACAGTGTTTGTTAAATGAATTATATTTTTGGGCCTGTTTTCTCCATTTTTCTCTAATAATTTCTAATGATAAATAATATAAATATAAACAACAGTGAAGCACAACAGAATTCAAAAGCACTAATGAGTTTTGGAATGGGTTTATCTTTCATTTACCTTTCTCTGCAACCTGCATTTTCCCACACAGAGATGTTGCTTCACACTTTGTGTGCGTGTAATAGCAGTCTCAAAATCATACGCAAGTCAAAATAGACTGTGGCTTTGCATTACCTACACAAATGAATTCCCTGCCACAGTTTCTGACTGAGAAGTGTGAGCAAATAATCACGTAGGGGTCAGTTACCGTCAAGAGGAACTTCCCATGTTGCATGAACTTGCCTCATACCAGCAATAAAGAGCAGTAAAGCCTCTGCTAAATGTCAGTCATCATCAGAGCTGGTTAAGAGAAGTTAGTCTAGAAAACTGACCAGGATGAGTTTACCAACTAGAGAGCAATGTGAAGGCTGGAGTCCAGCTCAGGTCGCCGCTTTTCTCAGTCAGGTATGCATCCAGACATTCAATTTAACTGTAAACCACTTTTTGCACAAGATATTAGCAACTCTATTTGCCTTTTCAACATTATTTTGTTATTTTATTGATCTGCTGCACATAATGTTTATTCATGACCATGCAAAATAACTCAAACTTAATGGTGTTTGTTCACAGCACAACATGAAAGAATGTGCAGACGCTGTGCAGAGAAACAGGATTGACGGCTGTCGCTTTCTGGTAGGTTCCTTTCTTGCTCAATATTGCTGCTTTCTCTTTGCAAATGATGTATTAAGCTAAATCAAATCTGTTTTCTTTTTTACTTATGTCATGATGAGTGATTAAGTCCACCATTCACAGATTTTAGATCAAATCAGTGATCAATGTAATAAATAAAAAAAACAGCAGTTTCATTATTTCACATGGGGAAGTGAGCAAAAAAACTACTTCCTTAAATATATAATCACAGCTGCTGTGGTTTCTGTAATGGATTTGCATTGATGAGGCTGAGAGAAACTTTTTATGATCTAACTGGGATAGTTTACACTGTCGCACGACATTTCAACATCCATCTGAATCAGCGAAGCAGGTTTCGGCTGAGATTACCTATAGGAGTGTTTGGGAAACATGTTTGGAAACAGTCATTATAGTTGCAATTGCGTTTGTTCATATGGAAATTACACACTTCACAACATTTGAAATTAATCATTTGACATTTCCAGATGAAATAGATGGATGGTGGGACTTAAATGAAGTAGATCGAATTGAAGTTATCAGTCCAAACCCAAATTTACTGCCTGTGCACCATATAAACTTGTGAATCATGAATATCAAACTCGATTTTGCTATGAAAATCAATTACAACATGTGGATATCAATGTTTTGTTGCATCGTGTGTAGACAGTATGTGTGTAATTTTTTTTTTTTTTTTTATTTATTTATTTTTTATTACGGCTGGTAAATTAAATTTATTAATAATATATTAAAAAATAAAATTAAATATAAAAAAAGTAAAATTAAAAACGTCAGATTCTTTAAAATCTTGTTAAAAGTGTGCTGAAAATAAAATACGTAATTATTTTTAGTTGACTCAGAAATAAAATAAAATAATGAAGTACAAAAACTAAAACAGAATAGAAAAACATATCTGTTTTTTGATGCTTCTAATTAATTAATCTAATTAAAAGTATGTTGAAAATTAAATGCATTATTTTATTATTTTTGTTTTACTCATTTAAAATATAAACTTAAATTAAATTATACCACAAATATTTTCATTTCATTTTCATTTTTTATTTTTATTGCTCCATGGTAAAACACAAAACATTTCATTTTCATTTTTATTTTTTTATAAAAAAAAAATAACTAAAATAAAGACAGTTTTTAAAAGCTTTTTTATCATTGATTTTTAAATAGATTGTTCCTCATTTTGGTTTTGTTGACTCAGCGAGTTGACATGGCATTACAAAAAAAAAAAAAAAAACTTCTGAAACTTCTGAAAACTCCAACTTTCAGATTAAAAAAATATCCCTACTTCCTTCCTGATTGATCAAGCGACCAGCAGTTTCATTTACTCGCAAAAAATAGCCTTGTCTTCCTATTTGCAGCTTAATAGTGTTTATTTGTACGAGATCCATCCGTCTTGTGCTAAAGTTCAGTGAAGTCAAAGAGAGCGTGCCGTATGTTTCAGATTTGTTTTTCTCTATTACTCCTCTACATCACTCCCACTGTCCTCCTGAATGGGTGTTAAGGGCATATATTAGACATCTTTGCATATTCATATGGTGTTTATGCATTAACCATCTGGTGAAAGAGTCTGTAGATCACAGGAACGTTTCCTCTGACACGCAGTGAGTGTGTGCTGAGAGCCTGATGAGCCATTTGTAAACACAGAACATGATCACTTTCAGTCCTGTGCTGGGGATAAAATAACTTTTCCAACAAGAAGCAGAGGTCTAAACATTAGATGACTGTTTTTATAAGTCACAACTGTGTGATTTCAATAGGAAAAGCACAGGGAAGAAAGAAAGCTTCACATCTTGCGTCCTCGGTCATGAGTGGCTCGCAGCTTTGAAAGCTATTTTCAAGCTGCTTCACAAACGCCGACCTGTTCTCAGATCAGTGTGAAAGATGAATCGTCAACACAAGAGTCCTGGAGCACATTTGCTCGTGTCTTCCTCTTTCAGAACAGAAGTAACTGTGACGTCTCGTGTGTCAGACCGAGTGCTGGGTCAAACTCGACGATCTCGTGTTCTTGATATATAATTCCTCAGATGTCTTTGACTGCTTTTCAGACAGTTTTGGAAAGTTGTGAAAGCGAGGGGCGAGTGGATACAGGACTCTGCTAAGCTTTTTAAAATGCAGCTGCGATTCCGGGCCGCTGCTGAAGTGTCTCTCTCTGACTCCTGAAGAAACTCCACATAAATAATTCACTTTAGCAAGTAGCATCCATGGAGGCGCCCGGGCGAAATATTCGATATTTTATTCTGTGTCAAAAGGCTAAGCTTGATTTTTCGGCAGCGCTAGGTGATTTTCTTGTCTTTGTCTCTTCAGAGAGTTGCAGGGATTCAGAGAGCTCAACCTCTTGTATTTGTAACTATTAGACCCGTTTCTGCTCAGACTCTTATGAAAGGTGCCTTGCTAAATTCAGATGGTAAGGGTTTTGTTATTGTGGATGTGAGATAAATATGAATTGCATTTTATTTTTGTATCTTTCATTTTCACTTTAATTTTAGTTTAAGTTTTATTAATTTTGTTGTGTGTTTTGGTCACCCCAACAACTGCACAGCAGTGTTCTAAAAACACGTAACAACACCCTAGCAACAGTCTGAAAACATGTCACAGCACCCTAGCAACAGTCTGAAAACACATCACAGCATCCTAGCAACAGTCTGAAAACACATCACAGCACCCTAGCAACAGTCTGAAAACACATCACAGCACCCTAGCAACATTCTTAAAACACCCCCACAGCACCCTAGCAACAGTCTGAAAACACATGACAGCACCCTAGCAACATTCTTAAAACACCCCCACAGCACCCTAGCAAAAGTCTGAAAACACATCACAGCACCCTAGCAACAGTCTGAAAACACATCACAGCACCCTAGCAACATTCTTAAAACACCCCCACAGCACCCTAGCAAAAGTCTGAAAACACATCACAGCACCCTAGCAACAGTCTGAAAACACATCACAGCACCCTAGCAACATTCTTAAAACACCCCCACAGCACCCTAGCAACAGTCTGAAAACACCTCACAGCACCCTAGCAACCACAAAGCAACATTCTAAAAACACCCCAACACTGCACCCTAGCAACAGTCTGACAACACGTCACAGCACCATAGCAACATTCCAAAAACACCCCCACAGCAACCTAGCAACAGTCTGAAAATACCACACAGCACCCTAGCAACCACAAAGCAACGTTCTAAAAACATCCCAAGACAACACCCTAGTAACAGTCTGAAAACACTCCACAACACCCTAGCAACCATAAAGCAACATTCTAAAAACATTCCAAGACAACACCCTAGCAACAGTCTGAAAACACCCTAGCAACCACAAAGCAATGTTCTAAAAACACCCCACAACACCCTAGCAACCATAAAGCAACATTCTAAAAACATTCCAAGACAACACCCTAGCAACAGTCTGAAAACACCCTAGCAACCACAAAGCAATGTTCTAAAAACACCCCACAACACCCTAGCAACCATAAAGCAACATTCTAAAAACATTCCAAGACAACACCCTAGCAACAGTCTGAAAACACCCTAGCAACCACAAAGCAACGTTCTAAAAACATCCCAAGACAACACCCTAGTAACAGTCTGAAAACACCCCACAATACCCTAGCAACCATAAAGCAACATTCTAAAAACATTCCAAGACAACACCCTAGCAAAAGTCTGAAAACACCCTAGCAACCACAAAGCAATGTTCTAAAAACACCCCACAACACCCTAGCAACCATAAAGCAACATTCTAAAAAACATCCCAAGACAACACCCTAGCAACAGTCTGAAAACACCCTAGCAACCACAAAGCAACGTTCTAAAAACACCCCAACACAGCACTCTAGCAACGGTCTGAAAACACCCCACAACACCTTAGTAACCACAAAGCAACGTTCTAAAAACATCCCAAGACAACACCCTAGTAACAGTCTGAAAACACCCCACAACACCCTAGCAACCATAAAGCAACATTCTAAAAACATTCCAAGACAACACCCTAGCAACAGTCTGAAAACACCCTAGCAACCACAAAGCAACGTTCTAAAAACACCCCAACACAGCACTCTAGCAACGGTCTGAAAACACCCCACAACACCTTAGTAACCACAAAGCAACGTTCTAAAAACATCCCAAGACAACACCCTAGTAACAGTCTGAAAACACCCCACAACACCCTAGCAACCATAAAGCAACATTCTAAAAACATTCCAAGACAACACCCTAGCAACAGTCTGAAAACACCCTAGCAACCACAAAGCAACATTCTAAAAAACAACCCAAGACAACACCCTAGCAACCACAAAGCATCATTCCAAAAACACCCCACAAAACCCTAGCAACCACATAGCGACGCGCTAAAAGCAGTGCTGCAGTGCCACACACGTTTCCACCAGGACAGAGACTTCTGCTCAGCCAAACACAACTCATTTCCTTCAGATATAAAAACTGAATTCAAAATCAAGTTGCATCTTCAGAAATCTTCCTGAACTACTAAAAAGAGCCAAATGAAAGGAGGCCCTAGAGTTTCAACATTAAACACACAGGTCAAACACAGTGGCCTGTTTATTATTCAGCAAGCATCGGAGCAGAAACTTACAGCCATGATCTGTTCTGTGGGTCTCAGAGGAATTCATTCAGGACTGTTTTTCTTCCTGATGCTCTGTGGATCAGGTATTAACAGTCATCAAGGTCTGTTCGTTATCAAAGCACACAAATGAACAGACTTCCCCAGCACACTTCGAGTGCACACAGAGCAGATGACGTCAGGGGAATTTAATGCTGGCTAAGGGCGCCACCTAGTGTTGGAAATGAGTTCTCTGATTATATGAACTCGTTCATTTGACAGCTGCTTCATGTGAACTCTTTCAGATTGTATTGATTCAGTGAGTCGGTGAGTCATTTATAATGTGCACAAAAACCATCAGCAAACTATTTTAACAGGGCTGTGTATAAAAGCTAGCTTAGTAAGGGATGTAACTTTGAAATAACAAACTAATTAGTCAGTGTGGTTACTGAAGAGCATACTAGTGTTCAAAATAAATTCTACATCCCTAACAAATCCAGAACAGTTCATCCTATGACCCTGAAATAAAACATAAAAATACCATATTTTAATTTGTTCATGTAAATTAGCCATTTGACTTTACTTTGCAACTTTTGTTGCATATGACATTATTTATGTGAAATGATATGATATTATTCTATGATCCGGTGTATAAAATGTTGAGGTTTTACTGGCAAAGTATATTCATAAAAATGCCAAAATAAATCAGGCATCTGAATTTAAGAACTATTATTTGACTATATTTAACCTCAGAACATTTAACCCTGTTGCTTCTCTTGCAGATGCTCTCGGACGGAGACCTCAACAAATTCAGCTTCATCCATCGGCCGTAAGGAATCCATTTCTGTTTCTATTTCTACTCTAAACTTGTTGTTAGAAACACATGAAGTGAATCCCCTGTATTTCTCTCATGTGTTCCTCATTGATTGAGGTCAGTGACTGTCTGTGGCAGCGATGAGGAAGCTGCACTAGTTTTAGATCTATCAGTGTTGTCAATTCTAGATATTAACATAACCTGGATTCCACATATGAGGCAAATGTTGTAAACTTGTTTATCACAAAAAAAAAAAAATTCTCAATGAACATTCTTTATATTTCATGGCCGAGTTATTCCAGGTTTAAAATATATTTTTTTTTTTTTTTTTTTTTTTTTTTGGTTTAAAATATTTTCAAAAAGTATATATTTTTAGGCAGAATATGTACAAAGACATCAGTAAAGAACATTAAAGCATGTTTCTTCACTTGGTTTATGCAAGTAATATTAAGTGCTTTGAGAATTTTAGGAAATGCAATTTTTATTTTTTTTGTAAAGATACAAATATATACAGTATATTGGTGAGAATATATATATATAAATCTATATTTAACATTAAATTGCTATTTTATTTGGTTTGTAATCTATCAGCATGTAACTAAATAACTAAATATACATTAAAATATAGAAAGTTTAACTAATTTAATTTTGTACAAGAGAACATTTACAAATTTTTTTTTTTTTTTCAATTGTTGATCCAACATTATATTTGCTCTCTCTATACATTTTTTTATTTTTCCCAAAAAAAAAAAACATGCAATTTTAATTTTTTATTTTAAATTATTTTTTGACAAAATAAAGAATGACATTTTTTTTTTAGAATTTTTTCACTTCTAAATATTCTAATAATGTTTAGGCATTTTATTTTTTATTTAATTTTTTGCATAGAAACATATTATATTATGAAATTCATACAAGAGCAACTGAGCAAAACGTCACTGTTCCTCATCAGTTACAAACGCAACCAAAAATAAAACATACTTTCACTATCCCCTCAAAACATTTTTAGAAATCTCAAGCAGTGTGTTTCATATCCTTGGACTAAATGACATGTTCTCACTTTATCAATTATGAATACAAATGCATTAAAAACCATTCATAGTGCAAGCTCTCATGCATCAGGAGACTGCTGGAAGAAACAGAAGAGAACAATAATAAAGTTCATTAAGAGAAGACATTCATAATTATAATTAGACGCATAAAATGTTACAAAAAGCACAGACGGAGAACTGAGAACGCAGAGACGCGAGAAATAGCATCATTTCATTAAAGTGAATCAGTTCAAAGTGGCTCTAAATATAGAGGTAACATGAGATTCAACAGCAGTTTCATAATCCTCCTTACCAACCACTTCTGTGGAAACAAAAAAAACGTCGCCCTCAGCTGTAACATGTGCTGCTTAACCACCGATGTCCAACACACTCATTATGAGCCATTCGACTACTAGCAGACACTTAACTACCGGTTCATGCGACTAACTAACCGCAGTCGCTACAGAGACACAGCATGGAGCATTTCAACAGAATCACAGCTCCTGCTTCAGATAAACTTAGGTAAGGCAAACTTTTCAACTATTTACTTTGACTGTTATCTTTGCACAAGGAAGTCTTCAGCTCTCAGTTTCAGTCGGACTACTGCAAGTTAAAGATTGTCTGTGTTTTCAATAAATCAAAATGCTTGCATTCACTAAACCTCTGCGTGCATTTATCAATTAAACAGTTTTTTTAGATGCATCTCTCAAAACTAGAGGGAAGCTTTTGAAATGACACTGAAATCGTTATTTATAAAAGGTAAAGCATTAAAGATGTAATCAGTGATACTTGATGCCAGCGGAGGTCAGTGAATTGTGTTGAATTTCTACGCAGCTGTGAAGTTTTGTGAAGACTGTAATTATATTCATTACACGTCTGTCCTCCACAAACACAGATGTGAAGCAGCTCAGACGGGGTCTGTCTGAAACAGCTCGCTTTATATCTGATAAGATGTTAGAAGCCACAGTTCATGCTTTACGCTTGAACAGAAACTTAGAAACACGTCTGAAGCAGATCCATGAAGCAGATTAATGATTGCTTTCTACTGATGCAAATATTTAACTATTGATTATCTATCTATTAAAGTTCAAAAGTGTGTTTTTTTTAAAGAAATTAATACTTTTATTCAGCAAGGATGCATTAAATGTATCAAAAGTGACGGTAACAAAGTAACAACTGAGTTCTGTTTCATATAAACGCTGTTCTTTTGAACTTTTTGTTCATCTGTGAATCCTGAAAAAAAAAATGCATCATGGTTTCCGCAGAAATATTGAGCAGCACGACTGTTTTCATCATTAATAATATTCAGAAATGTTTCTCGAGCAGTAAATCATCATATTTTCATGATTTCTGAAGATCATGTGACACTGAAGACTGGAGGAATGATTATGAAAATACAGCGGAGCATCACAGAAATAAATTATATTTTAACAGATATTCATATAGAAAACTGTTATTTAAAATTGTAATAATATTTCAGATTTTTTCCTGTAATATTAGAAGTATAACATACTTATTTCTATTAAAAAATAAATAAAATAAAAAATCTTACCAACCTCAAAATTAGAATATACATGTGCTTTTATTTAACTTGTTTTTGTGTGTTTCAGGCAGCTCCAAAAAATCGTCCAAGACATAAAAAAGAATGACGACAGCCTTTTCAACAGACTAAAAAGGTGTGTAACATTCGACATACTTCTTGGTGAATTAAAACACAACAGGAGAAGACAGTTATCTATCGAGTTTAAAACACGAGGAAACATCTGGTGACCGTCCTCAAACACATTTCCTCTCACTTCCTCTATTCACACCGAGCCATAGTCCCAAAACACTCATAAGGTGTGGCATGCATGACAGAAACAATATCAAACTTACAGCAAAAGAAGCAATCGTTATTAATGAAGGAACACCTGCTGTGCAAAAACATGCATGAGTTCTTTATTGCACCATGAGATCCCAAAAGCAGTTTAAGCACATTTATGTTTATAAATGTAATAATTAGTGGTGTTTTCCAAGTATCACTGATACTATTGTTCTTGCTTACGGCTCGGGGGTTTTTCCAAACCCTCAGTATGAAACGCCAGTGCACTTCATTGCATTTTTGTTCCACACCATCACACGAAAGATGTGCTGGTACTTTACCTAAAACACTAGATTTACAAGTTCCAGCAATAAAACAGGCAGAAAAATACACCTGATGAGTTTTACACCACTCGTGCTTTCTTTAGGAAATGTGAAACACTTTAGCAAATTAATGCAAGAGCTGAAAGTTATGTCGGAAGTATTCCAAATGAATAATTTAACAGTCTTCAGAGGAGTGGAAAAGGGGAAAGCGATAAGGATAGGGATCACATAATGTCATGCATGTGTGAAAAAGCCCTGAGAGTGGATCAAATAGTTGCAATCTGTCTCCGATTCAGACAGGAATCATGTGTTTGTGGTGTTTTCAGCTGATTATGGGAGCATGCAAGGCTTCTTCACATTACTGTACAGTTGTTGTCAAAAGCAGAAATGCAACAAAATGCACACATTTTGTGAGAAAGTGTGACGCACTGCAGCAGAACAGACACTATTTTTGGAATCAGTACCTCAAAATATATATATTAGATCTCTATACATATTAGATTTAATTCAGCATGGCTGTGTTAGTCATCCATTCACATAACTGAAATATTTTGCATTTTAATCTATTCATTCCTAAGGTTTCAGACAGAACAAACAGCTAATATTCTCAAAACTGGGAGAAATACATTGGACCGGTATGATTTCTATGTTGTGAATCCTGTTTGATTGAAGCTTTAACCTTAAAACCAAGCATGTGTGTCTTTTTCCATTTACCTGCACAAAAAAATATAATAATAATAATGATAAAAAAATATCTAGTGAATTTAAATTATTTAATGGTTTATTTTAATTATTTAATTAATTTTAATTAATTAATTTTTTTTTTTTTTTTTGTATTCATTAAATTTTTACCATTTTATTTATTTAATGATTTAATTAATTTTTTTTTTTTTTTTTTTTTTTTTTAAGCAAGTTATCTTGCTTTAAAATGGCATCAAAGCTCATGATGTCCTTTAAGGCGTCTGCTTTGATCTTCTCTATCTATATAAGCATGAACTGACTTTAACATTTGTATTGTCTTCTTGCATAATCAGCAGGTATTTTTCTGTTTAACACTGCTCAGCTGCTTTGACACAAGCGTTATATAAATAAATGTGTCTTCACTATGTGTAGAAATAGCACCAGACGCCCACCGTAACGTCTGCGAGAGCTTTAACAACCGTCTCATTATTCTGTGTCCTGCCATTGTGTGTCTTTGCTTTCATACGTTATGATTACATGTAATTATGTGTTTTAACTGTTGCTGACACATGAAACCCAGCATTAACACACAGCAATGAACTTCCTGTATTTTGAGTTGCTTTTGATTTTGTTTCAGAATAAAGAAGAAAAGACCTCCGAAAGTACCAGTGCGAGACTATCAAGGCAAGTTCAAGTCTCTGAACTAGAAAGTGAATGTGCCGTTGAAAACTTTTACCTGATCCGATCCTTAAAAAACGGCTTTATCTGATGTAACTCAGTGCAGTCTGGGAATTATCACGACATATCTGGACCATCAAAACAGGATTGAATCTAAGTGAGGACAAATGTTGCATTTTTAGCTTCTGACCTCACGTTGTGTCACTTTTCAGGTGAAGCTCCAGATTCTGAGAAGGACTCTGACTCTGATTTTGTAAGTGCATCAGTAAAAGACATTCGCAGCTCACTTACAGGAGGACTTTCGCAAATATAACGCTGAATGAATGTAAAATCTGTAATAATTTAATGCACAATGCAATAACTGTAGCCCATGTGCATGCAATTCAATATTCTAGCTCAAATATTTATTAAAAACACATTTTACGCGAACTGAAAATGTCTGAAAGGTTTAATTAGTAATATGACATTTTAATAAAATGTTATAATAAAAACAAAATTTGGTGTAGATTTTCACTCAGAAATGACTTTTAAGCAAATATAAAATTTACAAATAAGAATGGAAACTAACAAAAGGTAAAACTAAATTACTTAAAAATGTAAATGTAAAATGAAATGAAAATAAATAAATAAATGTAAAAAAAATACATATAAAAATAAAAATGCAACTGAAAAAAATTAACAATATATATATATATATATATATATATATATATATATATATATATATATATATATATATATATATATATATATATATATATATTAAATTATATATTCTTTTTTTTTTATTATAAATTTTTTGTTATTTTCCATTTTCATTTTTATTTTTTACCTATTATATATATATATATATATATATATATATATATATATATATATATATATATATATATATATATATTATACGTAAAAAAATATAAAAAATATAAAAACAAAAAATATAAAAATAAAAACAAACTAAAATATGAATAAAAACTAACTAGTTGCCAAGGAAATATTTCTCACTTTCATTAAGGTTTACTTGATGTACTAAAATAACCAAAACTGAAATAAAAGTAAGAAAAAAAGTTAAATAAAATAGACATATAAAAAGTCATACTAAAATAATTAAAAACTAAAATTTTTAAATGTAAAGGCTAAATAAATAAATAAATAACCCATTTTTTTTTATGAAAACAAAAAATAAAATAAAAATACAAATGCACATAAAAATAGTAATAAAACCTATAATCTCAATGATACTAAAATAACAGTCAGATTTACATCTAATTAAATCAAATCTTAAGTTATACATTTATTTGAAACAATAATGACTGCTGACACGTCAAACATGTTTGAGATGAGCAAAAAAGAGTTACAATTTTGCAGGTTTTCCAGTTGAACTGATGTAAAAGCATGAAATATAAAGAGATATATAAGGAGATACACTGATCACATGTCCATCTTTAACTGTAACAGGACAGTGACACGTACGAGGACCCCCAGGGGGAACACGATGATAGCTACGAGCCCCCGCCGAGGCTGGACGGACACATGAAGGGCTTTACGGTCAGCCCGTCCATCACCAACACCAGAGGAGAGTATGTGGGTGAGTCAGCTCCACCTCCAATCATCTGACGGTCAGGAGTCAGGTGGGACTGTTTCTTAACGAGGCATCTGGAATAATATTAAATGTCCTTTTTGACCCCAGCCAGGCACCGTACGCTAACTGTTGTGCTTCACAGTGATGCACACGCACTTTAAATCTGGACATTCAAATATTTAAGAATTTAAATATTATTGAAATGCTGGAAAAATGTGTCATGTGGCCAGTGAGAGCTGTTAAAGGAGAAAAAGTAAAAAAGTACGTAATATTTGAAATGAGCTATTCATTATGGTATGCAATAAATGTGCATACTTAGTTAAGACATTTTATTAATTAAAAAATGGGGAAACTGACGTGCTACAGTTTTAAAAACAGTTTTTCTGTCTTGCATTTTATCTCTCAAATGGATGGATGTTTTGTTTTTGTTTTAATATGGAAATTAGCAAAAGTAAAATGATTAGTTGTGCAAGCCCTGATTTAAATAAATGTATATAATAAATATTTTACAAATTATTTACAAATATTGCATAATATTCCATTTTCATTAAAAAAAAATATATATATATATATATATTTTTTTTTTTTTTTTTGTGTGTGTGTTTGTTTTTTTTTGTTTTTTTTATTTATTATTATTTTTTTTTTTTTTTTTGTGAATTTGTTTTCTCTTTTTCTTCATTAATGCTCCCACTTTCTGTAGTGGAATGGCAATTAAATATTACATATGCAAACATTTTCCAGCATTTCTGTAAAAAAAAAAAAGTATCCATATAAAAAATGTGGATGGTAATGGTTAAAAAATAAATAAAAAAAAAAGAAAAAAGAAAAAGAAAATAAGGCAACAAAAAGGTAAAAAAAAAATTATAAGAAATTTACTATATTTATTTAAAATAAAATAAAGCAGAAAAAAATGAAGATGAAAATTAAAATTTGTAAAAAATATGTAACTAAATTTGTGTAATTTATGAAAGTATCTCTATAACAAGTAAACACTGTCATGTGCGTCTAATTGAATTAGTTTAAAATGCGCGTGGTAGTAAATAAAAAAGATAAACCAAATGACTTTTGCACTGATCCCTTCTTGTAAAGTCACGGATGTGGATTTCTATGCAACTGAATTACCACATGAACTTTGTGTTTGAGAAAATCATTAGACGGATGATGGAAGAAAAACACTGGAGTTCTGCATTCAGACAGCTCCTGCAACACAACTGTGAATTTCTTTCTCAAACTCGCCTTCTAATGTCAATCTCGATCAATCTCAATCAAAGAAATGAGATCCGAGAAGCATGTTGACTTTAAAACCCAGTCCCAACCCAGTGAACAGAATTACAGTAGAGTAAGTGATGATGTAAAACTAAAAGGTCCAGTTCACCAAAAGCAGCGTGTAAACCCAGACTCTCTGTGTCTTGCAGACAGCTGTCGTGGTCGACCGGCGAAACCAAACCATCCTTTCCATGTGCAACAGAGACACAAACCCCCTCGACTGACCCACCGCAGCCTGCCGGAGGAAGATGATGTAATAACGGCTTGTATTGATAACACAGACTTTCATTTAGTGCTCAATAAAGTCCTGACGCTGAAGCTCTCTCCTCCGTTCAGGACGATTACATCGAGCCGGAGGACCAGACAGTGGATGATAATTACATCGACCCCACTGAGAAAACAGCATCAAGTAAGAAGAGCAAGGAATGCACGCTGAATTACTCCGGTGTAAATCAAGCCCTAATGATGTGTAATGTGTGTTAACAGAGCCGCTGGTTAACAGAGGAGCCAAACCATCTGGAAAAAGTCCTGGTGAGAGATTGATTAGATTTCACTGATCAAATATTTGTGTATTACACTTTAAATTATTATTTTATTTTTATAGATTTCTACGAGATTCCTGATATGAAGGTGAGATGAAATCAAAAGAGCTTTGTCCAGGTCACCGATGTGATATTCAGATCAAAAATAAAAAAATAAAGGATTTTATTTGGCAAGAAAAGTCTCTCATTAGATTTTTGTTATACAGTAATAAAAATCATGATTTTATTATTATTATTGAAGTTAAAATCGCCATAGATTACAGGTAGAACAACATCAGACATAAAATAATATTTTTTATATTTACAATAATATTTAATTTTTTTATATTTATAATAATATTTAATAGTAACATTTTTACATTTTTATTTTATATTATTTATTTATTTATTTATTTTATTTTATTTTAATTTTGGCATAAAATATGACCTGAACAGGTAGTACAACATCATACATAATATAATATTTAATTTTTTATATTTATAATTATATTTAATAATAACATTTTAAAATATATATTTAGTTATAGTTTTTCCATTTATTTTACATTTTTACAATTTTACATTATATTTATATATATTTTTTTTTAATCATTTTGTCATGAAATATGACCTGAACAGGTAGTACAACAAACATAATATCATATTTTGTATATTTACAATAATATGTTTTATATGTTTATTAAAATATTTAATAATAAAAATGTTAAATATATATTTATTTATAGTTTTAACATTTATTTTACATTTTGTATATTTTATTTTATATATAATTACGTTTTTATAATTTTGGCATGAAATATGACCTGAACAGGTAGTACAACATCATACATAACATTAATAATAACATTTCTAAATATATATTTATTTATAGTCTTTACATTTATTTTACATTTTTACAATTTTATATTATATATTTTTTTTAAATTTTGGCATGAAATATGACCTGAACAGGTAGTTCAACAAATAACATCATGCATTATATAAAATATTTATTTATGGACAATTAACTTGCTTTATAACTGCTCTGACAAAATGCTTTGTGTTTAATTATAGGAGAATTCTCCGTCTAAGACAAGGTAAATCTCTTCAAAATTAAACCTTCTTTCTCTTTAATATTTTTTATTACAATTAAACTGAACTCAGTTTTCATTACAGCACTAATAATATTCAATATGGATAAAAGCATGTCAGTTTGACCAGTTTAAGTCAGCAATTACATAGTACGTGAATATGAGACGTGAATATCCATACATGAAAATCTACACTACAACTGCTCAGTCTTACAGTAATAGTGTTCATATTTTTTTCCAAAAGCAGCCCTTGATGATTCAGTCCTCGACTTCCTCGTGTCCTTTGTTACTGAGTCACACATCACATGCTTCTCTGTTCTCTGTCAATAACTGATGTATTCTGATCAGCAGGAGTAACTCCAGTCTGCAACCCAGCACACAGGTGGCGCCACCTACAGCCAGTCCACGGTATTACACCATCAAGACCATTACAAACCACTAGATTATAATGCACTGGATTCACCTCTGTTCAGTTACTCAGCAGCACCCTTACAAACACTTATAAACACCATTATAGCCATCTCAAAATACTAGCTTCTATCAAATGCATAAATACATACTTCTTTCATGAGACAATGACACTGCCATTTTTCAAAAACACTACAAAACAAGTTTTACAGGAAAGAGTTAAATGCATGAACAAACAAGCAATTTAAGTGTTTCCATGTTATATCTATTCACACAGAGTGAACATCAAAAGCCCAAAAAATCCAGTGAGTATTAAATATTTTTTTATTCTATATATATATATATATATATATATATATATATATATATATATATATAATTGAAAAAATAAGAACATAGGGAATAATATATTTTAATTCATTTTTAATTTTAAATAATACATTATTTTTATATTTTTATATTTTATATATATATATATATATATATATATATATAAGAACAAATGAAATGCTTCATATGAAAAAAGTAAAATTTTATAATGCAGACATTTGTTGAAAATTAAAAATCAACAATGGTTTTACAGCATTTATTAATTTGAGATAATATTAATTTCAACTTTTACTAAAACGTGCTTAAAATCAACAATTATATCTGTTAATATTAATGGACTGTAAATATGAATATTATTTTTAAATAGCACTAACTAACTTAGATGATGCAAAATCTAACTATTGATTATCTATCTACTAAATTTCAAAAGTGTGTGTTTGTTTTAAGAAATTAATGAAAACGAACATGATTCATAAAAAATACCATTTTGCAATTATGTAAATGAGTGACCTATATGTAGATATATAACAGTGGAAACGCATGCTTTGAATGGAGATTATGATGACGGTCTGCATGTGTTTTGAGCAGGAACCACAGTCTGAGGACGAGTATGAGATGTGCGACGCAGAAGACAGTGAGTATCAGTCACAAACCAGACCGGAGCGAATGAATGCATGAAAAACAATCACAGACAGCAACCACATGTGTCTGATTCTCATTAGGTGTTAATGAAGGGCCAGAGGAGACCACAGAGGCCTGCAGACCATCAATACCTACACCGCTACCTAGAGACCTGTAAGTGACTCCTTCAAACCCTGAACAATAATAAATCAAATCTGCCATAATATCAGGCTCACTATCTAACGGTTCATCACGGCTGATCTTTTAGGAAGAAACCTAATCCTCCTTTGACACCGGTATGGACTCGCTTATCCTATCTAATCTCTATTATTCAATGGTAAATCAAAACATTCTGTGACAAACACTTTTCCATTTTTTTGCAGAAACCAAACATTGCTCCCAGGGAGAGTGAAGGTAACTATCAACGTGATGCAAAACAGAATGCATATGCTATGAGAAATGTTAATTTTAAAAAATGTCTTTGTTTATAATGTGCAATTTGGGCAGATCCATGCATGCATGAAAAAAAAAAAAACTAGCATGCTGCATGAATTAAATCTGATGCAATTTTCCTCAAGAGCTCTGTTTTACCATATAATTGGAATGTGGCAGGTGCATGCATGCACAGAAAAAATTATCATTCTGTACGTTTCTTCTCTGTTTTATAATGCACAATATTGGCAGATCAATGCTTGCATGAAGAAAATGAACATGCTGCAAGAATTAAATCTACACTGCATTTGATCAAACTGATGCGTGATGCTTTCCTAAACTATAAGCTCTGTTTTATAACCCACAAGCTGGCAGATCCATGCATGAATGCATAGAGAAAATGAGAATACCACACATTTCTAATACAGTATTCCATAAATGAAGCTGTTTTATTATGCACAGTTTGGCTGATCCAATCATGTGCATGCATACAAAAAAGTAGCATATACGGCACAAATAAAATCTTCACTGCATTTTATTAAACTGATGCAATATTCCACAAATTAAGTTCAGTTTTTAATGCACAACATGACAGATTCATGCATGCATGCTTAAAGACACCAAGCATGTTTCCACAAATAAAGCTGTTTTATAATGCACAGTTTAACAGATCCATACATGCATACTCGCATACAGATAATTAGCATAATGCTCAAGCAGTACTAGTATAGTAGTATAGTATTCTGAATATAGCCAATGACTTACAGATGCTACCGACATGAGAGTTTCCTGCACATTTATAAAGAGGGAATTTGAACTATGACCTTGAAAGTAAATTTTAAAGTTGCTTATTAACAATTGCATAATCTTTTTTACAGCCACATTAATTAAAACAACACCAGGGACTATACCACGAAGCCCAGCGGACACCATACCGAGCCCTTCAGCAACAGGGTTCCATCGAGCCAAGTAAACAACAGTTTCATCATCTCCTGTAGGCATGAACTATCATGCTTTTATGAGCAGAAAGTTAAACTACTGTCTCCTTTTCTGTTACAGGATGCCTCTGCCTCGGCAGCTTCCCTCCCAGAGTAAGATGCATGCTTTTTCAGTGGACATGATTTCTGGCAACACTGTTGGAAGAGAACTGAACTGAGTGTTGTCTATTGTCCTCTTGCTTTATCAGCACACCTGTTTCCTGTTTAACACTGTAAAGCTGCTTCAACACTATATGTATTATATAAAGTGCTATATGAATAAAAGTTGACATTTTTCTGTCCACAAGGCCGAAGACTTGCATGCATTTCTTTTCTAGCTGTTGATTAGTATTATTTTGTTTCTACAGGCAAAGGGATGTTGGCTTCGGACAGCAGATCAGCTAGAGATGCTGAAGAGGTGATTGCATTCACAGACTTCCCTTCAAATGTGATGAAAATGAAAAATGCATGTTTGTGTGTCTGAGTTCGCATCATAACTACTATAATCAAGGACATCCCAGCATGCACTTACAGCGTCTGTCAGTCTAACTGTCCTGTTCTCTCACACAGGAAGCTGGTGTGTATAAAAAGGTTTGGTATGCCAGCAGCTGTGACCGCAAGACAGCAGAGGACGCTCTCATACGCTCAGCCAAGGCACGTCAAACCTGCACTAAACATCTACATTTACATTGATGCATTAATCCAAAGCAACTTACAGTGCATTCAGGCAAATTGTTTCAATGCAAATATTTCTATCAAATGTAAATCATTCAATATTTCACACAGGAGGAAAAAGCAGTTTAAAAAGCAGTCCAATTTCCGTAAAAAAAAAAAAAAAAATTCAATATGCTTTAATGGTTAAAATATGTTTACTCACCATAAAAATCTACAAATACTATATTTCATAAAGGACTGCCAGTAAAAAAGGCAGGCTGTTGCACATATAAAATGCAACCTCTTTATTCCGACAGTGCATGACTCATATTAACATTACAGAATAGAACATGATCAACATGAACATTTAACATTCAATTTAAATAAATGCAATAACATTTTTGTTTATAATGCATTAACCTAAAATAGAAATTAAAACAGGGTCTTGGGTCAAAAATGGCTCCTGATCTAAGCTTTACAACATCACCAGAGTACCGTTCATGTAGTGGTGCTTGCAACACCAAGTTCATGGGTTCGATTTCCAGGGAATGCATGAGCTGATTAAGAGTAATTTAAGTATAAATGCATGCCAAATGCATAAATGTACAGTAAATACCAGTCTAACCTGCTTGAGATCTTATGTGTCTGTGTCTGATTTGATTTCAGGACGGCTCTTTTCTGCTCAGGAAGAGCTCTGGTGTGGACCCACAGCAGCCGTACACCCTGGTGGTGTTTTACAACAGTCGCGTTTACAACATCCCTGTCCGCTACATCGCTTCCACCAAACAGTATTCTTTAGGGAAAGAGAAACAAGGAGAGGAGGTAAAAACACACATGGAAGTGTTTGAATACTTTGCTTTTGAAAATTAAAATGTTGTCATTATTTGCTCATCCTAAACTCAATATTATTTAACTAATGCTCTCATAACATGCGGAAAAGTGTGAGTTAAGTCTTTGTGGTGTCTTATGGAAGCTTGTTTCCGCCATGCACGGAATAAAAATAAAAAAGTATCGTAATCTCGTAATTTTTTTCTCTGAATACTGAGTTTTACATCTTGAAATTCTAAAGTAAAAAAGGTTATTGCATCTTTATATCTCACTATTCAGTTTTTTTTCAATAGTCATAAAAAGCCTGAATAGTGAGATATAAACTTTTGTGCAAAATATTCCTCGACCAGAACTCACTTTGCAAAAAAACTAATAAAAACAGGTCTTGAAAGTGCAAAAGCATTGTCTGCATAAAGAAGCCAATTAAAAATGCCCGGATAATTCAAATCATGAAAGCAAAAAAAAAAACAATTAAACTATATTTATAAATTTCTTAAATATTAGTGATCGCAAATGTGATATTATTTGTATACAACGCTTAAACAAATAAGAATTTAATATTGACTGAGTTATATTTTTTGAAAAATTACTGCTTGTTTTTTTTCACCAATAAAAATGGAATCAGTCGTTTTGAATGAATCTCTTGAATGAATGATTCAATGAATCACTTATTAAAACAGAGACTTGCTGCCACCTACTGGCGGTGTTGGTGTCAATTTTATTTATTTGGATATATATATATACATATATTATTTGTTGTCAGCATGCTCACTCCTAAAAAGTCCTCAGAATTGCAAGAAATAAAAAAAAATTGAAATATGAAATAAAAAAGTCACAGGAAAACAAGCTTCCAAAGATGTCACTGCATGAGATAAAACGAGGTAGAAGTCAGCTAAACTCTCTCCTCTCTCTCTCTCTCTCTCTCTCTCTCTCTCAAGCGTTTCAGCAGCGTCTCAGACATCATCGAGAACCA
This sequence comes from Carassius gibelio, assembly GCF_023724105.1. Taxonomy (NCBI): domain Eukaryota; kingdom Metazoa; phylum Chordata; class Actinopteri; order Cypriniformes; family Cyprinidae; genus Carassius; species Carassius gibelio. The sequence goes on from NC_068383.1 coordinate 1,844,164, forward strand.
CCAGAAGAATCCTCTAGTGCTGGTCGACTCACAAAGCAACACCAAAGACTTCACCAAACTCAGACACGCAGTCAAGCCATGAGACGTTCATGACAAATATAACTGCGTTGAGAGGGTGCTGACATTCGTTCGACCGTGTGGTAGTTTCACATTCACCTTTATCGGGGATGGAAACAGAAATGCTTGCAAAGCTGGAACATGCTGCTACTTTTATAACTTATTTAGCCGAATGACAGGTTACAGGCAGAGACGCGGTATTTTTATTTTGACGGAGACAAAAAAGTGTGTGTTGCGCATTTAAAAATACAGCAAACCACCCTGAAAAACAGGGAGAAGAGCAATGATATATAAAGATATACACAAATACGGTACAGTTTATGGGTGTATGAATCATTGTATAAACACATTTGTTTTTAATACAAAGGTGAGTTGAGTAAAAAAAATTTTTTTTAACTTTTTATTAATTCAAGCGATTGTTTTATGTATTATGTTGTGTAAAATTATATTGATTTGCACTGTACAACCTTAATTTCTTTTTTTTTTCTTTTTTTTATTATAAGGGGGAATATTTGTCATGTGGGAACTGTTACAAATATATTTGTATATTTTGTATAATATACAAATTTTCTACAAAGATACTTTTGGAGCTACTTTACAGGAGTATGTCGTCTAAAACTAGTAAAAAAAACAAGCCATAAAAAAAAAAAATCTACAACATAGAAGCTACAGTTGGTTCTGTGGCTTCATTTGTTCTGTAATTTCATTTACATCACTTTTTAAGTTGCAATAAGAGGGGAAAACATGTACGTCACCGCAAATTAATTTGCCTTATAAATGCTAAATAAATGCTTGTTTTCTCTAGCAGTGGTTTTAAACTTCCAGATCATCGATTAAAGCTGCGGTCGGTAACTTTTGACGATCTAGCGGTTAATAAACAGAACTGCTTGCGTCTTGCGGAAGAACATCGTAGCCGGAACTACTTCTCTCTGTTTATGTCTATGAAGAATCACAAAGGTACTGGGTTACTCCGCCGCGGTATCCCCGAAGCAATCTAAAATAGTCCGAATATAAACACTTATTATAGGTGCACCCTAGTGATTCAGGACAAGCTAAAAACACGGTTTGGAAAATGGATTCATGGTGTACTCGCTTATTATATACATTTTTTTACATTTTGAACACAAACAAAGTTACGGACCGCAGCTCTGATTGGTTGTTTCTTACCTGGAGCGATGTATTCCTGCAAATAGCAATAGGACACTGGGAGGAGCCAGAGGAGCTTGATTTATTCACAGATTATCTGACTCATATTCTATTGTCAGGACATAATGACAGGTTTAACAAATATGTAAAAAACATATTTTTACAAAAGTTACCTACTGCAGCTTTAAGCTTAGATTAAGACATCTAGTAAGATTTGTCTGAATTCTAGTCTTCTATTTAAAATTTCATTATATTTTTTTAATATTAATTTGTGTTAAAAACACACAGCTACATATTAAAACAGTCTTGAAGTGCTACATGTACCTTAAACAAAAAAACAAAAATCTAAATAATGATTTCTTTATTTATTGTTAACGCTAAAGGGTTTTTGCATAGAGGCACTTCTTCAATACAGCAATGCAAGGTTTCATTCACAGTGTTTAACTTCAACACAAACATAAGAGAGACACGTTTACTTTGGTTTCAAGTGAAGTGGATCACAGACATCTTCAAATATCTACAGAAATCCACACCACTATTCAAGTCTCGTTTTTACCTGGTGAAGATAAACTCAAGAAATTATTCTTCTGATCAAGAAAAAAACCTTTGGCTTTATAAATGGGAATAAAAATATTTAACGACCAAAACATCACCGTTGCAACATTTTTTTTTTATAATACACTCAGATAAATGTAAGGTTTAACCCTTAATCAAACCCATGTGACTTAACAGCACGCTGAAAAAATAAATACAGACAATTTGCATAAATACAAAACATAATTTCAGCAATGCTGCGTCAACATATGCTCTTGCATACAAGAGTAGTTTAAACTAATGATAAATATAATGATAAATATACTGGTAATGTGATGAACAGAGGACGCTACACCAGATGTGTAGCCTACTACAAAGACAATCAACAATTTCTGTAAACATTTCAATCACAAAGCCTCATAGGAGATGATTAGTAACAAAGCAACAAAGTATAATAATGGTTAAATGACACACACCAAAATAAAGCAATAAAATAATGCAAAATTACATAAAGTATTAAGACAAACTGATGTTGAGTGGAATATCACCTGAGATAAACAAACACTGTCTCAAAACAGTGATTTTTAGTTTATTAGATAATGCACTGCATGTTTTCACATCGTGGAGCGAAATAAATAATGCTTGCTCGTGTCAACTTGAAAGAGTCAGTCACCGACAAGGGTTTATTACTGTAAAGAACGAAATATATTCGGACCACGACTGTGTATTTCTCACCCTGAGATGCACACAGAAACCCTTCTTAAAAATAAAGATGAATGCATTTCTATCTGTTGAAGAGCTGGTTCCAGCCTCTGGTTGCTTCCATTAGATGTCTCTGTCCGTGTCCCACCCAAGCTTCCTGGTTTGTGAAAAGCCGCCCGCAGAACCAGCATCTAAACGTCGGCTGAAGAACGATGCTTTCCGACACCGTCGGTACTACGGTGTACTTTCTTCCACACACTCTTCTCAGCCTCAGTTTCAAGCCGAACCGTTCTTTAACCGTCCCGTTTGGCCATTCTCTCCCGCGGTGGGATGCGTGGCAATCAGCGACGAAATTACGGCGAAAGGATTCGCAGTTGAACTCGGAAAGAGCTCCGAGAGTTTTACGAGAAAGTACGACACGTTGCACATTTCCTTTGTGCTTGTGAACCACTTTCATGATGTTTGTGACTTCGGGGATATCAGTGTGGGGATGGTTGAGGACTATGACGGGCTGGTCGTCGCGAGGGATTTTAACGGATTGCGAAGCGCTGTAGGGAATCAGTCGAAGAGTCACCGAAGCGTCTCGAGACACCGGCTCCCAGAAGAGGACAGAGTCTTCCGATCGCTTCTGGGATTTACTGATGGGAGGGTCAGCAGAGGACGTTTCCACCATGCGCTTTCTGTTGAGCGATGCGAGAGGGACGACTGACGAGCTGGATCCAGAAACTGATGCAGATGTGGAAGAGTTTGAAACATCAGGCGGGAGAGAGACCGGATCAGATCGCTGGCTTGTATCTGATGGAAACATGAAGCAGGATAGCAGCTAAAATTGTACTGGTTTAATTTTTAAGTCTCGCACTGAGGCAAAAATATGGAATTTGGTTCATGGTTGCCATTAGCTATTTTGAGTGAAACATCAAAAAAAGCTTCAAAAAAAAAAAAAAGAAAGAAAATAAAAAAAAATTAATTTTTTACTGTAATAGGTTAACGATTCATGTCTATAGAAGTCTGTTTCCGCCATTGAATAAAAAAAAAAAAAGGTAATTGCAACTTTTTATTCCACAATTCTGAAATTTTTTTCTCATAATTGCGAGATATAAACTCACATTTGTGAGAAAAAAAATCAGAATTATGAATTATAAAGCTAGAAATGCAAGTTATAGTCACAATTGCGTTAAATAAAAACAAATTTGCGAGATATAAACTCATTTATAAAGTCACAATTGCAAAATATAAAGTCACAGTAGCTTGTTATAAATGTACAATTGCGAGAACTACCAGTTGTGTTATAAAGTCAGAATTGCAATTCTGACTTAATAACTCAAAATAGTCAAAATATAATAACCTTTTTTTAATTATTATTATTCAGAAGTGGAAATGACCTTCCACACATGTCAGATTAATACATAAAGCTGAAAAGCATTTTTTTGTATTAATTTTGCATTAAATGATTACATAATTTTTTTTATAGAAGATTACTATATTTTACTTCTTAAATTAAATATTTTGAATCTTTGTGGCAACAGAATAAAAACAATAAAATACCTTTAAAAAGTTTTCATAGTAATTATTTGAGAATTATAATTTATTTCAAATATTTAAAACACATACATATTGTAAATGTATAATTTTAATTATTTTGTATTATTACTCGTAAATGTTAATTTAATTATATATTCTATTTGAAATATAAAATGTTATAAATAATAAATATATAGCAATTAGCTATAGATACATATAGGGTTCTCAAATGATTAATAATGGGGGTTTTTTTCTTCACCATATGTAGAACTCTCTAGCTTTAATGATAAACTAAATCCATGCAAATCAGCTGCTAAATGCTAGGTTAATAACTAGGTTTGCACAGTGAACCTGAAGCTTTGACCCTTCCAATATGGCGCATGATTTACATATAATGGCTCATATAGTCTTATCCACTTTAGATATCTATGTATGCATGCTAAGACCTATTAAACATCTAAATCATTTGCCTTCTGCAAAGAGTTTCAATGTTTTGTTGGATACACCGTGTGATGCTTTTCCATTGCATGACTTCAATCGTTTTATTTAGACCTCACTACCAACAAACCAATAAAATATTGAGTATAGCTTGAGCAAACCACATTCAACTAATCTAAAGAAATGTTTAGTCTTTTAGCAACTCCCTCATATTTTCCATGACTATGGGAAACATGTCTAAAAGCCAAAACACCTGATCCCAGAATGCTCTGCATATCGCTTACCTCCGGCGTGTGTTAAATCTTTCAGATGTTCATCAGAGCCGACGTTAGGCGATAACGTACAGTCCTCTCTCATCTCATCCAGCAAATGGATGGCTGTTGTTAAAGGCAGCTCACCCACCATATGAAGCGGGTCTGGAGCAGCGAGGCTTTCTACTGGGACCAGAGAATCTCTGGGGTCCATGTTGTTTGTGCATTCGTCAGCATTGCCATGGAATAACAGGCCCCCTGCTTCACTTTGACACAAAGACTCAGTCCCATCCTTCAAGGGAGATCTAGAGGACGGACTCACGCAATCCAACCCAGAGATGGAGCATGTGTTTGGTTGATGGTTAATGCAGTTTGAATCCAGTGCAAGATTGTGTTCTTCATCAAACACCGTCGGAAGGAGTCGTGAACACCTACATCTTTCTTCCAAAGAACTTGCATCCGAGGTCAGATCACTATGGCATCCTGAATCTCCTTGGCATGTGTCTTGACAGTCTTCCGCTGTTTTTGCACGGGGACTTTGAATATGTGCATGTTCCTGATTGTTGCATCCATCTGTTTGTTGGCTTTTAATCCTCTCAAACACCGAAGACAAAAAGTCCCGCTGTGCTACACACTGTCTTTGGGACGAAGGCTTTATAAAAGTCACCTGAGAACGGTTTCCTGAGGCATTAGCGATTGAAATATCTTTGGATTCGTCTCGCTGATCGGCAGGTTTCACAGTGCGAGTATCCTTCGAAGCGTCTCGGTTGTTTGAAGGAATGACTTTGAGAACTAAATGCTTTTTGCCGTCCAACATCTTGACTCCGATTACCTTTGTAGTGCAGTCTGGGGGAATGGATATATTGTTTTTCTCCATGAGTCCACTTAGCTTATGTTTCCCAGTGACGCATCGCTTCGCATTCGTTTTTGATGGATGGGGTGTTGTTGCCGCTTCCTCGCTTTTAAGACACACAGGCCAGTTTTTAGCACCACAAATGTTCCTCTCGAGAAACTGCTGCGTTTCCTCTAAGGTCTTCTCTGGATCCACGAAGACGCCGTGGTCGTCCAGTAGACCGGGTGTGGAGAACGGGAGCAATTGGGACGTCCATTGCGCTTCTGGTTTTGGACGTAATAACTTGAACTCTTGGGACATGTCTTGCTTGACGTGTGGCCGCTTTCTCCACCAATTCCTGCGGCTCCACCTTTGACGGCTTGCAGCAGTCACGTGCTTTAAGAGATCGTCTTTCTGTGCATCGCCATTAGTCATGCAACACGAGTGACACACAAACTGCTTAATCTCAAAGACGGACAGTTTGCACTTCGGACAGTGGTATTGACCGTTTAGAGCATGCTGGGTTTGACAATGTTTGGTCAGTTGGGGAAGCGTTCGCTGGACGCCGTCATCACAAATCTCACAAGCGAACAAACAATCCTCGTGTTGCATTCGGTGCTGCTGAAGCGTAGTGAACACTGGCGAGGAGAAATTGCACATGTTGCATGGAAACACCGGCGGGCTTCCTTCGCCTCCATGGGCGATCTTATAATGCATTGTTAATTCGCGGGGTCTGAAGGAGATGCCATCGTTGCACGTGGAGCAGGTGAAGGTGTTTGCCGCCTCCAGACGTCGAGGCCATTTTTTGGACTTCTCTGTTAGTTTCCATCCACATGCCGTAACATTCCTCTCCTGTTTCACAGGGAACGAAAAAGAGGTCTTCCTGAGACGTAGGCGTTTATGCCAAGTGTCCCTCGTTTCATTCCCAACCTGAGCATCAGGGTTGGCACTGACCCCATTCATACTGAGCCCTATACAAGACAAGGGAAATTTGAGCTTTTAGATAAATCATGCTCAAAACTCAATAATCAATACAAAAAAGGTAACATCGTCATTAATACCCAACCTCTTTATATTTGCACCAATGTTTCTGGTTACAGTACTGTATGAGCGATACACTGTAAAAATGATTTCCTAACTTGGTTTTTATGTTTTGTTTTCCATTATAAATATCTAAACAATCTTAAATCAAGACATATTTACTTGAGAAGGAAAATTACTTAAGAATTTAAATCATGCTTTCTGAAAACTGTATAAAAAAATAAGTGAATGCTTTAAATAAGGAAAAATAATGCTGTTTTCTTTCTTTCTTACTCCATTGACAGAGATATCTTCTTGTGCTAAGCATAAACACGTTTACTTTTGAGAGATTATTATACTATACAAAAGACAGTTATACTGAAAACAAGACAAAATACTGAGTAAGAAGTCTTTTTTTTCTGAAAAATGTATCAAAATTAAGTGAATTTATGCTTAAAACAAGACAAAATATCTGTTAGTGGTGTAGGACAAAAATAATATTGTTTCGCCTTTGAATTAAGTTTTTCCTGACCCCTCTGATACAATTATTGTTTGTTTGTTTGTTTGTTTTTTAAGCATAAACTCACTTATCTTTGATACAATTTTAAGTCTTTAAATCTTAAGTCATTTTGCCTCTCAAGCAAATGTAACGACTTACGAATATTTAGACATTTATACTAAAAAAGAGACATGAATGCTAGATAGGTTTATTTTCCTGACCCCGATAACAAATATTTTTTTAAGTATAAAAACTTTCTTAATTTTAGATCCTTAAGTCATTTTGCCTCTTAAATAAATGTTTCTTGATTTAAGAAAATTTAGATAGCCTACTTATACCGAAAGCAAGATAAAAAAAAATATGTTTTGTGAGAACTTATTACATTTTCTCTTGTAATTTTGAGTAAATATTGTAATGCATGCTGTGTAAGCTATCTAATGACATTAAACTGAATTATTAACTAGTGTTTATGCCGCTGGCATTCTTTGAAATGTTATATTCATATAACCTTAAACCACACTACAACATCTTTATTACAATTCAGTTCAATTAATAAAATTCAGTATGCTTGAATTAACATACATGTAAGTGTGCATTCAATACTCTGTACTATTACCATAATTTTTTTCATGCTAGTATATTTTTTGCTTACATGTATTATGTTCACTCAGACACATAGCCCTCCTTTTGTAATCTGTTTAGATTTTAACCATCATTCCTTAACTTTATTCTTATGACCACTTTCTGTTTTAGAGGTTGGTTTAAAGCAATCGACTGCTTATGCAACAAATGTGTAACAAATAAACGACTCAGACCTCAGTATTAATGGTTTCTGAATATGTACCATGGTAATACCACGGTAATCTTTTCTTTGAAATACCTTGTAAATTCCATCGTAATGTCTTTAAACCCCATGATACTTTAATGTGAATTACCATCACTGTATTGCTTTATAATCATAGTTTTACTACATCATTGTTTAATAGTTTCACACATGCATACCGACCATGAAACTTAACAGACATAAAATGTAAGTGATTCATCAAATATAATCCGCTAGCATCTACTAAGCAAGTTAAATAAAGTAACGTTACAATCAGTCTGCACCTGTGGTTCAGTGTCACAATGCAATGAACGTGTTATAAAGTTTTACAAACGTTTAAGAACAAACTTAATGCAGTGCAATGTAAAATGCAATGCGATGCAATGAATTACTTTAGCAACTATGCAGTCTTGCTTATGTAAAGTTGACCAACAAACATGTTTCGAACTGCTATATTTTGCATGCCATTATGCGCGCGCGACATTGCGTTTCCACTTATACAACTATAGTTCTCCTTCAAAGGCGAAGTTTGTGTAGTGCATATGTGGTAACGCATTTAAGTGCATGTAAAAGTGTCGAAGGCGATCAGACTTACAGCGCTTTTCCGCCTCCTGTCCAACCAGAATCAGTCAACAGCGCGCGGCAGCCATGACAGTTCAATCCGGGGACAACAGCAGCTCAAACCATGAAAAGAACGGATTACCTGCATGCCACATCATACTAATGTCTAATTGCATTGTCTAAATTTCATGCATTGCATCGATGCATTAATGCCTAGCTGTATGCTTTCAGTTTCTGAAACAAGCTTTCTTTTATTAATGCAAATGCAACAGATTTGAAAAGTACAGCTCTAAGAAGACAGCATGTGCTTCCTCTTTCCACACACACCATTCAGCACTGTTTATAACGACCATATAGAGGCACACAGCTCTTATCTGCTGAGACTTTGTTACACACTCTTTTACATGAATGAGAATGTGAGAAAAGAAGAAAAACAAGAGAAAACTAAACTTGTGATCTAAAAAGTCAAATTAAAATGGAAATTATTTGTTTAAAAAAAGTAAGTCACTAGAATTAAATTGTGCACAATTGAGGATGATACAATATTGAGAGGAAGAAAAGGTGCATTTAAAAAAAACAACCATTTAAATATCATATTGATAGAATATTTATCATTTAAATCAGAGGTGCCAAACCATTTAATACAAAGGATCAAAAATCTAACTTGACCGAGGGCCATGGGGCCAAAATAAATAGTGCATATATAACTATACCAAACTATATTAAAATATACCTCATTAAAAAAAAAAAAAAAAAATGAATATGTTATATCCTTTTTTAAATCAAAAATGAACTTATATTGTTTGTACATTTAAAAGCAAAAAAATATATAATAATAATAATAATAATATATGTGAAATTCAATAGTATTTGTGATACTGGTGATAATGTCTTTCTTGTAAATTGCTTTAGTTTTTTGCTAATTATATGCCCTTCTGAATAAAAGCAGTTGCCCAATTAAGTAAACAAGGATTTCCTCCCATTTCCATCCTGTAGAAAATTTCAGTTTTGCGTAAATTAACTTAAAACCATCACTTCTGGGTTTCGATTAAATAGACAGTTTGTAATTATAGTCCTGCTCTATAGAACCAGTCCTGCTTCTAATGTATAAAACACATATAATGTCTTTATGGTTGCAATTTTATGGCCAAGTAAATCTTTTCTTTAAATGCTTTAATGAAATACACATAACAAAACACATGAAACAATACAATAATCAATACGAATTTGCTGTTGTTGTTTTTTTAAACAGGGGTAATAATATAGGAATAAGAAGAAGTTAGGTGTTTCCTAATGCTGTGATCATTATTGAGGAGAGGGTGGCCTCTAGTGGTGAAATCGTGTTATAGCAAGCTCAGTTATTTGGGTTAAACGGTGTTCCTTTACAAGCAGCTATTACTCAAAATTGTGTTTCTGAAAAAGAGTTGTTCCCAGCTCTTTTTTTCAATGCAATTTTGTGATTAGTAGCTCATTGACTCCAGCTCTGTTGAAGTTTCGCGTTTTGTTGTGATGAAGCTGATGAAAGCTTCATTCTGATTGGTTGCGCGCTGTGATTGTAAGGCGCCTTTTGATTGGCTAAGAGTGTCAATGGGCTAGCAGTGTAGTGTGAATTGTTACTTTGTTCGTGAACACAGAGTGCAAACTTTGCTTTGATTCACACTTTGATTATCTGAGTCAGTTTGTTCGCCTGCTAGTTGTCATTGTTCTGTCTGCATGCAGGCGTCCTTGTGTGGGGTGAGTTCTCTACTAATTTAAAACACTGAAAGGTTTTATCGTCTGCTTTTACCCTTTTAAAGTTACGCTCGTAGCGCTATTCTGTATTTCACTTGCCTCTTTGGTTTACAGTAGGTTTATTCATGCTAGAATGTGATTCCGTTCATTGGTTCTTGTTATGTTGCCTGTGATCTGCATTGCTTGGTTTGACCCGATTACTGTTGTGCACATTGAGAATGATCTTTTCCTCCTGATTGAGAAGAAGTGTATTGGACCAATCAAGACCTTCAGCGGTCTCACCGTCATCAGTGCTGATTGTTTCTGGAGTTTTGTTTTGTGTTGGGATGGACTGAGGTGTTTGTGGCTCAATGAAGCTGATCTGATCTTCATACCTCATGTATTCCAGGAGCCCAATGGAGCTGGAGGGTCAGTGGTGGAAAGGGGAACTTGCAGAGGACATCCATCAGGCCCTGCGTTACAAAGTTTGTATTCCTGTTATTATGTTGCTATTTGGTGCTACTGACCATGTGTCATGATGTCATGCATGTTTGTGCAAATGAACCTTGCACAAATCTATAATTACATAATTGTCATAGTGGAAGTGTCTATTTGTTTTTTATAATGTTATGCATACATTCATGCATACTTGTGCAACTTAACTGAATTTATGTAAATACAACTTGAATGCATGCATTTACAACTTTACTGAATTCATGCAACTTTACAAAAGATATGTAAGGGCAACATGAATGAATGTATATTATGCAAGAGTAGTGAATTCATGCAAATGTAACAGTTCTGAATTCTTGTAAATTAATTTGAATTCATGCATATGCATGCATTCAAGTTGCATTTACAGGTGAAGGTGCAGGTGAAGTGACATGTGGCCAAGTATGGTGACCCATACTCTGAATTTGTGCTCTGCATTTAACCCATCCTAGTACACACACACACACACACACACACACACACATACTAGGGTCTTACCTCAGTACTGAAGGTGCTAGTGAGTGCTGGTTATTCAATCCCCACTGTGACAATTCCTGCTGGACCTGAGACTCAAACCTGCGACTTTCAGGTCACAAGTCCGACTCTCTAACCATTAGTCTACGGCTACTACATTTCAATGAATAAAGTTAAATCGCATATGCAAGCATTAAGTTGCATTCACATGAATTTACTAATTTTGCATATGCATGCATTGAGGTTACATTTACAACTATACTGAATTCATGATAATGCTACTTAACGTATTGCTTGCATATGCAACTTCTGAATTAATGTAAATGCAACTTCAGTGCATGCATATGCAACTTTCCTTGGCTATTGCATGCATGTGCAACTTAAAGTGATTATTGCATATATCAGTATTATAAAATATTTTTACTGCAGTGTGGTTGTCTCATTTGATGTCCTCAGGAGCTGTGCTTGCCTGTGTACAAAGGACAGTCTCCACAGCTGAGTCTTAGACGATATTTCGCAGACCTTATTGCTATAGTCTGCAATCGGTTCAAGCTGTGCCCTGCGGCCAGACACTTGGCTGTTTACCTGCTGGACCTGTTCATGGACCGCTATGACATCTCAGTACAGCAGCTTCACATGGTTGCACTGTCCTGCTTGCTTTTGGCCAGTAAGAGTCAAACTCCCATTATTGATCGTGACAGTAACATCACCAGAAAATTTACATAATTCCTGCTCTTATTGTGAATGATGCACAAAGCACACCACAGAACATTGTGCCATAACCACTCAGCAACCATTGTTTTTAATCCAGGTAAGTTTGAGGAGAGAGAAGACCGCGTCCCGAAGCTGGAGACCCTGAACAGTCTGGGCTGCATGAGCTCTATGAACCTAGTTCTGACCAAACAGGGTCTCCTGCACATGGAGCTGCTGCTCCTCGAGACGTTTCAGTGGAACCTGTATCTCCCCACAGCTGCTCACTTCATCGAGTACTACCTGCCGGTCGCCGTGAATGAGATGGACCTGCATGACGGCTGGCCGATGGTATGCATGGAGAAGACCATGCAGTACATGTCCAAATATGCTGACTACTTCCTAGAGGTCTCTTTACAAGGTGCGGAGTTTAATTCAAATGCAGTGCATTTTCAACTGTTGAATGTTTTTGTTATTTTTTATTAATGGAAAATTAATACATTTTCTCCTTCAAGACCATGCATTTCTGCGATTCGTCCCGTCCCTGGTTGCTGCGGCGTGTGTGGCCTCCTCACGGGTAATTCTGCATTTGTCCCTGACCTGGCCTCCGCGCCTCCAGCGTCTGTCAGCGTACACCTGGGAGCAGCTGCTGCCCTGCGTGGAGAGACTTCTACTGTGAGTTTCACCCAGAGTTGTTGTCCTAAAACAAAAACCATCAAAATTGAATGCATGTAAATAAAGTTTGAATGTGTGCATGTACAACTTTACTGAATACATGTAAATGCAACATGAATAGATGCATATACAACTTTACTGAATGTGTTCAATTTGCATTTACATGCATTCAGTAAAGTTGCATAAGCATTCAAGTTGTATTTACATTTATTCAGTAAAATTGCATATGCATCCATTCTGAAGTTTGTATACGTATGCATCAATAAAGTTTAATTTACTTGCATACAGTAAAGATGTAAATGCATGCACTTCAAGCACTCAAACTGAAAATAATGTGTTATAGTTGAATGGTTAAGTGTACACTACAAACATGGACATCATCTCTTTCTCAGTGCTCATGACAGTGATGTAAAGGAAGCAAACAAACAGAAATGCCCACAGCCGAGTGCTCAGCCTGCACAGATGATGTATCCCGTCCAGGGACCGAGCGTGTCCTTGCATCAGTACATGCAGCGGCCGAACACACAATACATGCAGCAGAGCTGCCAGCCGCTGGTAGTGTCCTCTCAAGGTCCTGCGACATATCTGACACATACGGCCTCAATGCAGGTCTCCACGGCACCTCTGCATGGGCTCACACAGACACAGAGCATGGATGCTAAGGTCAACGTACCAGGCAGAGCTTACCAGATGAACCCGCTGTACCCCTGCGCTGCTCCCTGCTTCGACAGGTGATGAAACCAGACAGAAAAGCATCAGACCGTTTGCACTGTTTGTAATCAAGTGTGCAATTGTGGGATTGCAAACACCAAAAAGCAAGCACACTGCTCTTAAATGTTACTTGAATCAAACCACTTCAGCTGCTGAATTCTGAATCCTTTTTAATTTACATGATTGGGGTGAAAGCTAGTTAATTTAAATCACTGTAACGTTCATGAGGTGTGGGGTAATCTGAGATCTGCAATATTCTAGTGCTGTTGTGCATTACCCACTGAATGCTGCCTTGTGGTGTTTCATTTGTTGTATTAAGTTTACTCCAGTATTATTATTTAGGGCCATCTTTCATAAATGAAGACATCATTGGAGTTCAAAGTAACGTTGTATAAGAAAAGAATGTGTTTTTTACTAGCACAAGCAGGTGTTATTTAGCTCTACCTCATTGAATGCAGACTATTGTGGTCTTGTAACCTTATAAAATGCACTTTGTTACAGTGTTTGTTTGTGTATTTTTTAATAAAAATGCAACATTTCTGTTGTAGCTAGTTTTTGGTTTGGGTGTTGGAATTTTCCACTGAGGTTTGTATGTTCATGATTAAAGTTCACACTTCTCAGATTCACACAAACATCCTCATATGAAGCTGTTTGTTTAATTAGTTCTGTCTCAACCACATCGTTCACTGTATGTTTTTTTTAAAGCATCACCATTATTATTACAAAGCACCACAACAACAAAAGTTTTTAAAACAAGCTGAGATGTGCATTCTCCTTAATTTAATTGATAATGATTAAATATAGAGAGAGGGTCGCTGTGATTTTTGTCAAATAAGACATGTTCCTGGATCAACATCTTTTGATGAAACTGGATCAACATTATTTTCCAAAAATAAAGACTTAACCAATCTGTTTTGGTAAAGTCATTAAGTGTCATGTCATTTAGATTAATTAGAATTTAATTTAGGGTCCTGAAATACCCTGAACACTGCACAGAGGTTAAGATGACCATTGCTACATAAATAAAATACAAATTGAAACTCATCCTATTTAATTTAAATTTTCCCTTACTAAATTAAACCGTTACTAATGCTCAGAGATGGGACCAAGTCACACATGTGCAAGTCTCAAGTAAGTCTCAAGTCTTAACCTTCAAGTCTCAAGTAAGTCCCAAGTATTTTTTTCTTGGGCAAGTCAAGTCAAGTCAAGTCACAAGCTATGTCAAGTCAAGTCCAAGTCAAGTCACCTTAATATTGTTATTTTACCTGCAGAATCTGATCTTAATAAAGTTAAAAGACAAGATATAAGTAACTGTCAGTAAATTAAAATAATTTGGATTTGCATTGTAAATACTCATGTTCAGTAAAATACATCATGGAATCAAACAAAATTGTAACTTCCTAAAATTATTTATTTTTCACTTCTGCCAACAGTGTTTGAAATGTTTTACATTTTCAACATTGAGTCCATAAAACAAATAACAGCTAAACATCCAACAGACTCCTCTCTGAACACCCCTCTCTCTCTCTCTCTCAAACACAGTTTACATACAACATTAAACTTTGTTACATTTCTCCTCTCTCTCTCTCTCTCTCTCTCACACACACACACACACTCTCTCTCTCTCTCTATCTCAGTATAGAATATAAATATGACGTATTTTCAGTTGTTTCATACTTTTTTGTTATGTACAGTACAGACCAAAAGTTTGGACACACCTTCTCATTCAAAGAGTTTTCTTTATTTTCATGACTAAGAAAATTGTAGATTCACGCTGAAGGCATCAAGGGCTATTTGAGCAAGAAGGAGAGTGATGGGGTATATATATATATATATATATATATATATATATATATATATATATATATATATATATATATATATATATGTAATGTGCACTTCTCATGATTGGGTAATCGCGGCAGCTACATTTGTTTTTCTGATTAATTGTTTTGCTCTATGAGAAAGACAAGGTAACAAAATATTCGGGGCTTATGCCCCCTTAGCCCAGCCCTAGCGCCGCCCCTGGAATGCGTTTTTTTGACGGCCTGCTAGCAGATCATTAGGGGCCGTTCACAGCATGTCTTTTGCGCGCGCAAGTTCGCTATTTCCAATGTAGGCGCGCGGTATGCGCGCTCATAATGGAAGCAACGCGCTCACGACGCGCACCGCATCTTGTTAAAACTTTTCAGAATGCCGCAAGCGCACCGCGGGTCATGTGACAATAACTAACCAATCAGCTTCATCCTTTCCCGTATCAACGTTGAAAGCTCAGCTAAGATGAAGGAACAGCTGTTCATAGCTGTATATGGATTGCCATTTTGAAATGAATTTAGTAGCAGAGCTACTGCGAGCGATTTTTAGTGCTGCAAATCCATTTATCCTTTGCTGAAATTTCCGCGTCTCCATTGAGAGAGAGCGTGTCATGGATGCTTAGCAACGACAGACGCCCCAGGAGCACTTCTGCCCGAGCGCTTTGGAAAGAAGGAGAAAGCGGCGCACCCAGCGTTTTCCACGCGTTTTTAGGCGCGAATTATTGAAGACAAAAGCGATGACCGTCGGTAACCCTCAGGCTGACATGTTGATGTGATGTGATATCTGATTTAAGTGGGCGTGGTGTGTGTAAGGTAGAGAGGGCATGACTGATGACAGTGTCCTGATCCAGTCTCGACGCTATTCTCAGCCTGCGCTCCAGCTGATTAATCAACTTTATTTTAAAAAATAATTTATATATTTTATATTCAAACTGAAAACATGATGTGATTAACACTCAAGTCATTCAAGTCATCGTGTCTCAAGTCAAGTCAAGTCCCGAGTCTTTAACTTCCAAGTCCGAGTCAAGTCTCAAGTCCTAAAAATAGCGACTCGAGTCGACTCGAGTCCAAGTCACCAAGTCACAAGTCCCCATGTCTGCTAATGCTATGGACTGTGGGAATACTAACAGGCTATTAACAAAAAAATTGTCTCTAAACCTCTTTTCTCTTTATTAAAACTTGATCTAGTAGCCTACATGATAGAATCAAATGCTTTGCAGACTCGCTCCGAAGCCCCGATCAAATGATTCGCGAAACGCGCTTCGGAGTCTCGATCTGAATCAAATGTTTTGCAGACTCGCTCCGAAGCCCCGATCAAATGATTCGCGAAACGCGCTTCGGAGTCTCGATCTGAATCAAATGTTTTGCAGACTCGCTCCGAAGCCCCGATCAAATGATTCGCGAAACGCGATTCGGAGTCTCGATCTGAATCAAATGTTTTGCAGACTCGCTCCGAAGCCCCGATCAAATGATTCGCGAAACGCGCTTCGGAGTCTCGATCTGAATCAAATGTTTTGCAGACTCGCTCCGAAGCCCCGATCAAATGATTCGCGAAACGCGCTTCGGAGTCTCGATCTGAATCAAATGTTTTGCAGACTCGCTCCGAAGCCCCGATCAAATGATTCGCGAAACGCGATTCGGAGTCCCGATCTGAATCAAATGTTTTGCAGACTCGTTCCGAAGCCCCGATCAAATGATTCGCGAAACGCGATTCGGAGTCCCGATCTGAATCAAATGTTTTGCAAACTCGCTCCGAAGCCCCGATCAAATGATTCACAAAACGCGATTCGGAGTCCCGATCTGAATCAAATGTTTTGCAGACTCGCTCCGAAGCCCCGATCAAATGATTCACAAAACGCGATTCGGAGTCCCGATCTGAATCAAATGTTTTGCAAACTCCGAAGCCCCGATCAAAATATTCGCGAAACGCGGTTCGGAGTCCCGATTTGAATCCAATGTTTTGCGAACTCGCTCCGAATCCCAGATTTCCGCTATAGCGTTCATTCGCTTGCCGAAAAATGGCAGAGACCAAAAGTATTCAGATGTGTATAGTGTGCCTTTGTGTTCTAATAAAAACAATAAAAACGTAGGCTATTTATCATTTCATATAGTTTTCCCACCGACGAAAGGTACTTTATTGTGTGCTAAGCACTTCACGGAAGATGAGATCCGTGTCCAACCGGAGTACGGTCGATCTCGCACCGTGGGCTGTGCCTTCCAGGTTTGCGTGGAAAAGTTGCGGGGACGTTAAATCACGCGTCAAAACGGGATGTTTGTGGTGCAGAGCAGTAAATGTCAAGGAGCACGATTACAACAGCCGTCCAGTCCCAGGTGAGTGTATGTGTTAACTAAAACAATAACTTATATTAAAAGCTTATCGGCAAATATAGACAATAATCAAATATAGTATAATATATATAATATATGTTTTATTTGTGTTGTTAGATGTAACGTTATACATTTAATGTAGCACATGGTAGCAGTTATCAGGGCCGTGCACAGACATTTTGAGGGGCAGTGGCCTAAACCAAAAAAAGGGGCACTAAGGGGGTGGTTGCTTGTTAACACAAATTATCCAGTTATTACAAAATGTACAATTAAAAAAGAAGACAGTACACGCTCAAATACATTTTTCATCATTCATGAAAAGCCTATAAAAAAGTTTACAGTATTTGTAAAGTTACTGCAGTTAAGTTTACAGTAAGCATACTGTGAAATGAACTACAGCAACTTACTAGCTAATTGCTGCCAGCAAGTTACTGTAAATTTCACAGTATTCTTCTTACAGTGTACAGCTGAAAGAGTACATAGCATCATTCTCAGGAGAATACTCTAACCAGGGGTGTTCTTCATACCACTGTCCCTGAAACGAACGTCCTTGATCATTTTTTGGGAACAGCAAAATTGGACGACAGGGTCCTACTGAATTTGAAAATTTTGTGAAGGCCACATTGTATGTTACATTGTATTTCTTTACATGAGCAGGATCTGATGGATTTTGTAACTGAAGCAAAAGCTCAAAGTCTTCTGGCTGCCTCACTCTCCATTTCTTCCTGTTCTGCATCTGTCTCTTTCCTCTCTGTCTCATTGTATTGCCTTTCTTTCTCATTCTGAACTTTTTCTGTCTCTGGCTCAGTTCCAAGACCCTCACTTTTACTCCGTTGAATTGATTCTGAGGCATTTTCATCTTAATATAGAGAATGAATAACAAACCTGTTACAATCATATTTTAAATACAATTGTTAGGCTTTAGTGCTAATTAAATGTATGTTCTTGTAATATAATTACTCTTCCATTCAAATAATTTAATGTCTATCTTTCTTGTTATAAAACTCTTGCATATTCAGAATCCTTTATTGTTGTTTTTTATGGTTGTCTTGTCTACAAAGTGTGCCAACAACAGAAAATGTAGTTATTTGTATTAGATCTGATCTGATCGAGAGTACAATTATAATTTGATTAGACAAGCAGCTTCTTAGAACGTAGATATGTTGTACAAGTTGTTAGCACTAGTAGAAGACCAAGAGCACAAAACATTACCGACATAAATACAAAAAAAAAAAAACAAAAAAAAAACACACATGACTAATTTCGCAGATTCAACCACTGTCTTGCATAGCCTACCTGTTAAAGCGACAGCTTTCGTGAACTGTCGTGTTCACAAGCGCCGCAGAGTGATGCTGCAGAGTGCGGAGCGAGCGGGAAAACCTGGAGCGGATTCGCAGAATCAACGGAATGCTTTGAGCGTAGCGGTGGGGAAAAGGGGCACCTCAGTCGATGAGGGCAGAGGGGCAGTGGCTCTGGCCACCGGGCCACCCCCCTGTGCACGGCCCTGGCAGTTATGCTAACAGTCGAGCAGGTTAGTGAAGCGGTGTTTTTATACTTTTGCCATCACCCTTTTATACTGCTCTCTTTCTGGCTTAAGTCACACAGAATTAAAAAAGACATTTAAAGTTATCAATAAAATCCACAACAATGTAGGAAATACGAGCAGTTGAACAAACATCTGTTGTACAAACAGAATTCAAATTATTTTATAATGGTTTTAGGTTATTTAACTTTGAATTGATGTTCTAAGTAACTGGTATATTATTGCATAAATGTGATAGCAACTTTCCAAATTAATGAGTTGTTTTTATTAAAGTGTTATGTTTAACACAAAATAATACATGTATTATTGTTTGCTTTATGTTAATTAAGTGCTCTTGCTGAGGCATGGGAAAAATAAAGGAGATGGAAAAAAACACGTGCTAGTGACATCAACATCATCTACACACCTGCTAGTGACATCAGCATCATCTACACACCTGCTAGTGACACCATGCTTCTCTTCACCTGCTAGTGACATCAGCATCATCTTCACACCTGCTAGTGACATCAGCATCATCTTCACACCTGCTAGTGACATCAACATCATCTACACACCTGCTAGTGACACCATGCTTCTCTTCACCTGCTAGTGACATCAGCATCATCTTCACACCTGCTAGTGACATCAGCATCATCTTCACACCTGCTAGTGACATCAACATCATCTTCACACCTGCTAGTGACATCAGCATCATCTTCACACCTGCTAGTGACATCAGCATCATCTTCACACCTGCTAGTGACATCAGCATCATCTACACACCTGCTAGTGACATCATGCTTCTCTTCACCTGCTAGTGACATCAGCATCATCTTCACACCTGCTAGTGACATCAGCATCATCTTCACACCTGCTAGTGACATCAGCATCATCTACACACCTGCTAGTGACATCATGCTTCTCTTCACCTGCTAGTAACTTGTCTGCTTTGTGATAAGCAAATTTTGCTACCTTCCAGTAAGTTTAAGCTTTTGTTACCTTCTTAGCCAGGGTTTTAACCTACATTATACATATAATCTTTCACATACTTCTCAGTGTGCTTTTTCTCGCTGAATTTAATGCTTAGATTTTAGGAGGAAAATTTAAGTCAGGAATTTTTTTATAAAAATGTAACTTTACTTTTACTTATGATCTGCAATATCGTTTCAGATTCTGAACACATCAGAAATCACCAACCCCTCCTGACATATCTTTCTAGTTTGAGGTAGGTATGTTGCAACAATATAACATAAATAACAATAAAATATAATTAATTGAAGCATGACTTATTGGGGTAACTGTTTTTTCTTGTAATAGAACACTATAGAACTACATTCACTATAGAACAGGAACATCATTTGTTGGTAAATTTTTCGTGCCTATTTTCTTCCTAGAAAAAATGAATGTATATGCCAAAGTAGAATTCAACAACTTTAGCCGTGATCTCTGTGATCAGCTCATCATCTCTCCATACCCTCTCCACATGGAAGTCACCCCTTGTACTTGTCACAAGATCACACCAGGTTAACTAAGACAGTAACCATCAGCTGACCGTGGAATGCCAATTGTGTGTTTCTTTCTCAGTTTTGCATGGTCCCCAATAAACTCAACGTGGGATGCCTCTCCGATTTCTTTCACATCAGGGCACTTAACCTCTACCAGGACACAGGGAGGTTCTTCATTTGGGTCCACCACTTTGCCATCTGCACCAAGGTGTGGAGCATCAGGGTGGATGATGAGACCAGATGGAAGAACGTTAACGTCAAAGGTCTCCTCATAGCGGTGAAGAAACTCTGGCTCAAGTTTGAATCCTCTACACATCGCTCTCTAGAAACCCCGACAGATGTTTACACACGCTGTTTAATGCAAGATATAGATGCATTTAACCTGCAATTACAAATGCATAATGTTTTGATGTTTTAATCCCAGAATGTTGAATACTGATATTTGCATTGATAAAAGAAAGTGCTTTAAGAGGTGAAATTAAAAACACCAATATCTAGACAATCATGAATTGTAACATCACTTCCTTTAATGTTTTTACTATACAGTTGATATGGAATTTGTTTAAATCTTACATTTTGGAAAAAACAGTATTACCTGTTTATATGAAATGCTTATACAAAATAAATATGTAGTTAACTTTAAAGTATATCTACATTTCTTGCTTTCATACATGGTCATATAAAAATTTGCCGTACTTAAGTGGTAGATTTCTGCCATTTACTGGAAAACATTTAATATTACAATTTTAAACAAAAGCACTATATGAGCATTCTGAGTGATTTTATTACACTAATATACAATCAGACATCACAATTTCTGTTTTGGTAAAGTCATTTTACTTAGAAAATGACTTAGATGAATTTGTCATGTGTCATGTTACTTAGATGAATTTGAATTTAATTTAGGGTCCTGAAATACCCTGAACACTGCAACAGAGGTTAAGATGACCATTGCTATATAAATAAAATAAAAATTGAAACTCATCCTATTTTGTTTTAATTTTCCCTTACTAAATTATACAGTTACTGATGCTATGGACTGTGGGATTACTAACAGGCTATTAACAAAAATTTGTCTCTAAACCTGCTTTCTCTTTATTAAAACTTGATCTAGTAGCCTACATGATAGAATCAAATGCTTTGCAAATCCGCTCGAAAGACCTGATCTCAAATGATTCGCGAAACGCGCTTCGGAGTCCCGATCTGAATCAAATGTTTTGCAAACTCGCTCCGAAGCCCCGATCTCAAGTGATTCGCGAAACGCGCTTCGGAGTCGTCCCGATCTGAATCAAATATTTGCAAACTCCGAAGCCCCGATCAAATGATTCGCGAAACGCGCTTCGGAGTCCCGATCTGAATCAAATGTTTTGCAAACTCCGAAGCCCCGATCAAGCGATTCGCGAAACGCGCTTCGGAGTCCCTATCTGAATCAAATGTTTTGTGCCTTCCAGGTTTGCGTGGAAAATTTGCGGAGACGTTAAATCACGCGTCAAAACGGGATGTTTGTGGTGCAGAGCAGTACATGTTGAGATTGTGACTTATATTAAAAACAATAACTTATATTAAAAGCTTATCGGCAACTATAGACATAAAATAAAATGTTTTATTTGTATTGTTAGATGTATCAAATGTTATAGATTATACATTTAATGTAGCACATGGTAGCAGTTATGCTAACAGTCGAGCAGGTTAGTGAAGCAGTGTTTTAACAATTTTTGCCATCTCCCTTTTATACTGCTCTCTTTCTGGCTTAGTCACACAAAATGAACAAAGACATTTAAACTCATCCTATTTTGTTTCAAAAATTTGTCTCGAAACCTCTTTTCTCTTTATTAAAACTTGATATAGTAGCCTACGTGATAGAATCAAATGCTTTGCAAATCCGCTCGAAAGACCTGATCTGAATCAAATGTTTTGCGAACTCCAAAGCATGGGCGAGGATAGCCCCTTTTTAGGGGTGCTTCAGCACCGCTAAAAGATGGAGTAAGAAATGTTATCATTCTAAAAAATTTGTTCGTCTTTTACATAGTTAAATAATGTCCAAAACATACTCCGTAGTTTGTGTTTTAAAATGTATGTGTTAAGGAGGAAAATGAAAACACCCCCGCATAGCAAATGGTGTCATCCTCTTCTCTTCTTCTACTTCTCCTCTGTACCTGCACCTATACACACACACACACCCTCCGCGCGACACTTAGGATTATCATCCTCCATCCTCTGAACTCTAGTCTATGTTCCTCCAGATCCACTTCAGCTCATCGTTCACCGCATCATGTTTTCCCTTTCACTTTCACTCTTATTTTGTTGTCAACCCGAAGCGAGATCCAACATGGACTTCCGTTACATGGCGGACGTGTCAAAACAACAGTCCCCATGGCAAAATAAGAGTCCGTCATCGGCATAAATATCGTATTTATTTATCCATTTGACCTTTTGAAGATAAAACTCTTTTTGAAATCTTGCCTTTCCTACTCCAATTTACTGACATTTAAAACGAAAGCATTACTCAAAATCTTAATGAATTTGTAATATATTACAACTATATTCTGAATATATAAATAAAATCATTTAAATGATTTAAATAATTAAAAAAAGATTATGTAGTTTAACAAAAAATTAATAAAAAATATAAAAATGTTAACAAAATATTATAAATTTTTATTAATAAAAAATATTTTTTATGAACACAAAATGCTTTCAATTCTATTTAAGAATTATGAACATATTTATATTCATTAAAATATTCTATAAGTCTTAATGGATTTGTTATAGACACTTGCTAGATCCATTATATATATATATACACATACATACATACATATATATATATATATATATATATATATATATATATCTTAATATATTCAAACGGTCATTTCCACCAAAAAAAGGCTGCAAGGTGAGTTATTTAATCAAGGATTGTAATTTGTTTAGTAATTACACTAAATTATTGCTAGTTGCCTTTTAGTCATCTATCATATCCTTGAACTTGAAACTATAACTGCAATATGCTTTAATAAACTACATAAATAGAAAACATGTGACCTCACGATTCAAACATGCAATAAATATGCAGTAAATAAATACAACGGTACGAAATAGTTTAGAAATGCAACTGTGGTCAGGCCTACAGGACTACCTATGATTTTCATATTATATTACGAAGCAGAATACTTCTCTATCATTCTTAATTCAAACTTGCATGCATCATGAATGGGCGAGTGATAACAGTCAAAAATGCTACATTTGTGAAGTCAAAAAGTATTGTTTTACTCTTTTGCAGCATTGCCAATCCACATTAACGTAAACACAAAATCTGACATAAATTTTTTTTTTTAAACATTAAAAAAATGAGTTTAAGAACATACAACCAAAACTGCATCCTCAGCATGAGGGAATCGTGAATTCGTGCTGATATTAAAACTTAACAGTGTTATAAAGATTTGAATGCACAGTCAACGAGAGCATTAACCAAACAAGCATAACCAAAAACTGATTCAGAACTTACTAAGTGCTTGAGGACAGGAATGCATGTAAATAATGTCCTGAAAACATCTGTTAGATGACTAGAGTATAAAAGACTTCAACAGTAGGCTGACCATAGCTGCCAAATGTCTGAAAATGCCACGGTTTGGTGAACATACTGGACAGATCCAACAAGAAACAATACAGAAAAGTAATCTTTGGTTTGAAAATCATTCCCTTTTTTATCCCAAGCAATTACATAGCAAGTTCAATTCTCAGGCAGAAACATTCACCGGAATTAAATGCATATTTTACATCTAAAAATGCAAAGGTGAAAAAACAAAAAGGGTTATAAGCCGAACAAAAGAAACAAGTTGCATGCATTAGAAGACATAACAGGATGTTTAGGAGGGAGGGAAATACAAAAATATATAAAAGAGGCTTGAGTAGATTAAATGCAGCGAGTGCTGGTGAGTTATTGTGTGGATGGTGGGTCTGTTTCTGCTGTGCAGTCTGTTTGAAGGCGTTTGTGTTCATGGTCCTGTACTGTCTCTGCCTGGCCGTCTGTTTCTTTGTCTTCTTCTCCGTCACTGTCTTCATTCTCCAAAGCGTCTGCGCTGCAGCGAGAGCAGTCACTGTCACTGTCGCAGGAACTGGACGTCTCGTCCTCTGAACTCGAGTAGACCTCTGCGCCGTGGAAAATGTAGCGGTTCGGTGCTTGGAATAAATACTGTGAGGCTGCAAAACAGAAAAGCCACAAATTAAATCATGCATGCAATAAGTGTTCGGACACTTCAAATCTACCAAGCATTTATAAAAATGAATATCTGATGATCTTTTTATATGAACGGTGTCTTTATGAGAGATGAAGAGAAATCTTATAAACTCACTACTACCAAGATCACTTCAAACAATTTAAATTTAAACTTATAAAACATTAAAGAAAAATAATAATAATATATATATATATATATATATATATATACATATATATATATATATATATAAATTAAAAATAGCATCATAATAAAAATTTAATTATATAAATAAAAACTAAAATAGTTTTACGTAACGAAAAACTTTTTTTTTTTAGAATAAAAACGATTATCAAACATGGAATGATCGCTGCATGTCTAGCCCCTCCCACTGGTTCTACAACAATGCCTGTCTAGCCTCGCCCACCCGTTCTAAATCACTGCTTGTTTAGCCCCGCCCACCCGTTCTAAATCACTGCCTGTATAGCCCCGCCCACCCGTTCTAAATCACTGCCCATCCTAAATCACTGCCTGTTTAGCCCCGCCCACCTGTTCTAAATCACTGCCAGTTTAGCCCCGCCCACCCATTCTAAATCACTGCCTGTTTAGCCCCGCCCACCCGTTCTAAATCACTGCCTGTTTAGCCTCGCCCACCCGTTCTAAATCACTGCCTGTTCTAAATCACTGCCTGTTTAGCCCCGCCCACCCATTCTAATTCACTCCCTTTTCTAAATCACTGCCTGTTTAGCCCCGCCCACCCATTCTAAATCACTGCCAGTTTAGCCCCGCCCACCCGTTCTAAATCACTGCCTGTTTAGCCCCGCCCACCCATTCTAATTCACTCCCTTTTCTAAATCACTGCCTGTTTAGCCCCGCCCACCCATTCTAAATCACTGCCAGTTTAGCCCCGCCCACCCGTTCTAAATCACTGCCTGTTTAGCCCCGCCCACCCGTTCTAAATCACTGCCTGTTTAGCCCCGCCCACCCATTCTAAATCACTGCCAGTTTAGCCCCGCCCACCCGTTCTAAATCACTGCCTGTTTAGCCCCGCCCACCCGTTCTAAATCACTGCCTGTTTAGCCCCGCCCACCCATTCTAAATCACTGCCTGTTCTAAATCTAGAGCTGTAATCGGGCCTTAAAAGTTAGGCCCGACAGGACCCGAGCCAGACAGGTTTCGGCCCGAGCCCGACAAGTACATTTTGATTGACAGCTTTTTTAAAGCCCGAACCCGTTTACAGCCCGACATTATTCAAATGTGCGCACGCACACAGCTCTTTTGCCTTTTGTCAACAATGAGTAATTTATTCATGTTTTTACATAATTTACTCATAACTAAAGTAGACTAGACCACTTGGAAGTTGGAATAAAGAAATAAAATAAGTCCTCTGTGACATCGTAACATCTCAGCATTCTAGACATAGGCTCATTTAACCTATAAATAGACCAACGCACCAATAAAAACGAGTCATTAAAAAAAAAAATTAAGATAAATTTTAAATTAAGATGGGTATTTGGCAATAACGAAACTAAGATAAAGGCTCCGCCGGATTTGCTGTATTTAATAAAAGAATAATGCCAACATTAGCGTAAATACTCTGTCAACATTATGCATTTAAGACTCAATGAATATTTAGTTATCATTTGAAAAACCTTTACTCACAGAGATTAGGCTAGGTCTACATGTTTTTATGGAGGAAAATGATTGAATCCACTGTAGATGTCTTCAGCGCGTTCCTGCATTCACTGATGGTGCGTCTTTATTCACTCATTATTCTCATTATAAACATGGTCCAAACTTTTCCACACCTCAGAGTTTGCTTTAGTTGCTGGTGCAACCAAAACGTAATCACCAGAGGCAAGCCTCCGTTACACCTGCTCAGCATTCATTTTCGCATCTTTCTCGCGCTAATCGAAACCCATCACATGACCGCTCGTTTACCTCGCAAACCGGAGCGCAAACCGGAGCGCAAGCCCGAGCCCGGCCCGAGCCCGCGTAAGATGATAGAAATTAAGCCCGAACCCGACCGAACCCGTCGGGTTCCGACGGGTCCCATCGGGTTCGGGCAAAGATCTTCAGCTCTATCTAAATCACTGCCTGTTTAGCCCCGCCCACCCATTGTAAATCACTGTCTGTTCTAAATCACTGCCTGTTTAGTCCCACGCATACATTTTAAATCTCTGCCTGTTTGACTCCGCCCACCATGTCTACATCACAGCCCGTTTAGCCAATATTCGTTGATAATTACAGCAGGTACATCTTAAAGATGGGTTTACCTCCGAGTCGTTTGCTAATTGGACTCTGACAGATTCGGCTTCTCCAGCACCGTCTCCGCACTTCAGCATGGTGAGGATCAGCCGTTTCTTCCTCCTTCACGTCATCAGTAGTGTCCAGTGCTTCTGTAGGGTCACACGCTACTCTCCTCTCCGGACTGGGACTCGCCGACTTCGGAGAATGTTCTTTTGGGTCTGTGTTAGTTTCCGGTGCCGGCTCTGGATGAGGGCTTGTTCTTCGTGCTGCTGGGGAAGATGCTGTTTCCGGTTCCTCCTCTTTCTTGGGAGACAGTGAATCCTGACATTCAGTGTTTGGGACGTCCTCTGACGCTCCTGAGACGGGCCGAGCGTGATCTTCAGGCCCCTGGGGGTCTGTGGACGGGCTCTCAGCGGCCGGTTTCTCCGTGATCTCGCTGAGACGGGACGAGTTGTAGCACAGCTGCTCGAAGTCGCCCCCCAGACGATGGCAGAGTTCGTTCACGATGACGTCACAGTCTCCGAGCAGCTCCACGTCGAAGTTCAGATGCGGCAGCGGCTCGCGGTTGATCAGGACTTGAGGCACGTCATGAGGAATAGAGCCTTCAGAGCGAGACAGATGTATAAAACAAATGAAAGGTAAAATTACTAAACAAAAAAAACAAAAACAAATTTTAAACCATACAATGGAATATTATAAGAAAACCATGTAAATTCTATGTAATAGCACAGTTTTCCATACTTCCACGCTTCCATAAAGCGAATTTATTAAATCAACGTTTTTTTTAAGACTTATATAACGTTTTTATTATTTATTTTAATCATTAAAATTATTTTTTATTTAAAAAAAACAAATACAACAATTACTAAAAGATTTAATTTTTACAAATATTTTTAAAAAGTATATTTAATGAAATGCAATGAGATATTGAAAACCTGATTGCTTTTGTTTTAAGCAACTTTTATATGCAAGTTTTTTTGTCTTTATTATTTTTCAATTTTTTTATTATTATTTAATAATAATAAAAATATAAATTTAAATAACTAATTAAATTTTTATACATTAAATATATTACTTTTTTATTATATTCATACTTATTTTAAATAAATTACAAAAATAAATATAAAAAAATATATTTAATGAAATAACATTTATGCAATGAGTTTTTTGAAATGTAAAACTTTACAAAAATTAATATCGGACTGCTTTTTTTGCCTTTTTTATTATCATTCATTTAATAAAAAATAAGTAAAAATAATTAAAATAACAAAAAAATTTTATACATTACATATATTTTTGTATTTAATTTAAATGCACCATATTTATTTTAAATAAAACAAAAAATAAATACAACCAAATACAATATTTAAAAATATATTTTTATGAAATTGCATGCAATGCGTTTTTAAAAATCGAAAACTTTACAAAAAATAATTATATCTGATTGCATTTGTTTTACGCATCTTAAATTTAACACAACACAAAAATTACAAAAGTAAAAGAATATAAAAAAATATTTCAATAAAGTATATATAATAAAAATAACATTTTGAAAAAGATTATTTAATTTGTTTAACTACATGCAAAGTGACAATTAACTGATATTAGAGAGAAGCGTAAACATGGAGACGTGTTATTAAATAGAAATATTAAGTTCACAGGGGGACAAAAATAAGTAATTTTTTAGAGAATCGCTGCTGTATATAAATACCTACCAGTATCAAAGCATCATATATGAAAACACAATGACGCCATCTTTAGTATCCACTAAATTGCTGATTAAGCTTCAAAAACAACACTTGAATCTGAATTGCTCTACATTTGTTTTTGTCTCAATCTGACCTGATGCATCATATCTGAATAGTCACACAAAATAGTTAGTTATCAAGCACAATAAGTCTATTTTCACATGCAAAAGCAACCCGGATTACTGCAGACATACGCACTGGGAATGAGAGCCACCGGCCGCACTTTCAGCGAGGAGCCGATCACGATGAGAAGATCCACTTCATCTTTATCCTGCTTCATGGCTCTGTGGAAAAACTCTGGAAGGTTCTCACCAAAGAAGACAATGTCTGGTTTCATAATGGCATATGGGACATCCGCCGGACACCTCGGACAGTGAGGAACAACCTGCAGCAGAACAACGACGGTTTCATGAGCCACGACACAAACGCAGGCACATATTAAAGGAGCAGCTCAATCAAAAATGTAGTTTTCTGCTCATTTTACACACCCTCGGGGCATTCGAGATTGAGTTTGTTACTTCATCAGATTTGGAGAAATGTAGCATTGCATCACTTGCTCTGCAGTGAATGGGTGCCGTCAGAATAAGAGTCCAAACAGCTTATAAAAAAACAAAACAATAATCCACATAATAATACTTCTTCCAGTGAAAAAGTGCATCTTTGTTGTCTCTCACTTCAAAATCCAGCCACATATTTGTTTAGAGCTGTTTAAACACTGCAGATTTCTCTCCTGATTCAGTGTTATTATGGATTATAGACTTTAAAAACATCTTAATGCTGGATGTGTTTCAGCGTTTGTCTTCTCCAGATGTTCACTGATGGACTGGAGTGCTGTGGATTATTGTAAGACTCTCATTCTGACGGCACCCATTCACTGCAGAGCAAGTGATGCAATGCTACATTTCTCCAAATCTGACGAAGAAACAAACTCATCCTGATCTCGGATGATCTGAGGGTGAGGACAGTTTCAGCAAAGCTTCGTTTTTGGGGTGAACTGTTCCTTTAAATGTTCATACTCAATCATACCTGGTTGAATATATCCTCCCTTATGGCCTCACAGTCAACCTTATGTTTACAGACAAGACAGGAAGCAGTCGCAAAAGAACCTACAATTAAACCGTAAAACACAGAGGATAAAGAAAGAGTCTAGATAGTGACTGAATATTAAACTCTAGGTTTATTAGAGTAATTATCACTAGTAGATGTACCATGACACTGAATGATCTTCTGGATCCCAGCCACCTGCTCCAGCGTGTCGATATTCTGAGTGTAGTTCCTTAATAACCTTCCCTCCTTATCCAGCATCGAGATGAACCTGTGACATGGAGACGGCTGGAACTGTCCCGGGTAGATTTCCTACATCATGAGCACGATACACATGATATTGGTATTTATCTTCATGCATAGATTTAATGGCATGCATGCAATTTTCAGAAATAAGTGCATGCAAACACATAAATGTAAACTTAGATATCCCAGGCGATTAATCACAATGCATTAAGACAATTGTTTTGTACTACAAGTAGATTTTTTTAAAATGCTATGTTTAGATATGCAAATTATGAATTATCTGATTAAATATTGACTTATTTGCATACATTTCCATTTCGATTTTGATATTAGAGTTAGTTTTTTTTTTTCAGAGGGGATTTTGCATGTTTTTCTTACGACTCCATGAATTTAAAAATACTGTCAGCGGTCAGGAAAAAACATTTTCACCTTGTTGTTAGGACTAAAATGTTATATATAATATAGACAAACCGCTCTTTAAAAACCTTCAGAATATAGACATATATATAGGAATAAAGTGTTTTTCTCATTTTGAGAAAATTGCCTTTTTAAAAAGATGTACTGTAAAAATCTACAGAGGTTAATAGATAAAGTGCAATAATAAAATTAGGCTTTTGATAGATTAACAAACCCTTCCATAAAAACCTTTAAAGTTTGGGGTCAGTAAGATTTGTAATGCGTTTAATAGACGTTTCCTCTGCTCTTCAAGGCTGCATTTATTTGATTAAAATACAGAAAAAACAGTAATATTGTGAAATATTATTACAATTTAAAATAACGGATTTCTAGTTAAATTTAATCGAAAATTTAATTTATTTCTGTGATGCTCCGCTGTATTTTCAGCATTATTCCTCCAGTCTTCAGTGTCACAAGATCTTCAGAAATCAGAATAATATACTGATTCATATTGCTTAATATTTTTTGGAACATGTGATACTTTTTTCAAGATTCTTTGATGAATTTAAAGTTAAAAAGAACAGCGTTTATTCAAAATAGAAATCTTTTGTAACATCATACAGTTTGTGGTATTTTTTTTTTTTTTTTGAAAGAAATGAATGCTTTTATTCAGCAAGCATGTGCTAAATTGATGAAAAGTGATGATAAAGACTTATATTGTTGGAAAAGATATCAATTTTAAATAAATGATGTTCTTTTTAACTAGAAAGAATCCTGAAAGAAATTACACATAATAAATCAGTAGATTATTCTGATTTCAGAAGATCATGTGACACTGAAGACTGGAGGAATGATGCTGAAAATACAGCGGAGCATCACAGAAATAAATTACATTTTAATGTATATTAAAATAGAAAAGCATTATTTTAAATGACAATAATATTTCAGAATTTTACCGTTTTCTCTATTTTAGGAAAAATAAAAGCAATGTGATTGAAATCTAGTGCATTTGTGCATTTAAGTGCATTTACTTGGTTTTCTTTCAACTCTGAAATGCTATAGAAGCCTAAATTGACCAGTGCATGAAAAAAAAGTGCATGCAGTGTACTTGAAAAGCATCAACGCAGTAATATTTTTCCATTTATGGCAAGACGCAGTGTTTCGAACCTTGGCAAATTTGAAAAAAGGCCTAGGATCTCTTCTAAAGTAGTCTATGTCGAACATGGCCTGAGGATCAGGGAGGTCAGGAAAGTCCACAGCGAGTCGAGCGTATATACCGTCTCGAGACCGAAAATCAGGAATCCCACAGGAAACAGACACCTGAGGAGGAACAAGAGGAGAATTCAACATCCTGGAAACATGCTGAGAGTCTGTGTGTGATTTAAAGTAGATCTCAGAGACGCACCCCGGCGCCCGTGAGCACCAGAATCTTCTTCCTCTCCGTCAGGAGCCGCACCACGTCCTCCAGCGTGTTGACGTCTTTGCGTTTCTTTCTTTTGGGCGGTTCTGAGATGTTGATGATGATCTGCCACAGCGTCATGTCGTCCAGATCCGCCGGGAGAACCGTTTCGGGGAGCAGGTCTTTCAGAATGGCCCTCGGGTCGGTTCCTCTCATGATGTGCTGCTGAATGAACCGATACGAGCCTGAAAGACAACCAGACCTCAGTTTAACTCACAAAACACACACCTCACACGGAGGAGAGCACTGACTGAGCTTACCGATCTGTGGCTGAGGCGTCCAGTCACTGGAGCTGGCACGAGACGAGCAGTCGTCATCATCATCATCATCATCATCATGATGAAGAAGATCAGGTGATGTGAAACCATTGGGATGGTCTGTGTGCAAAACAGACAAAAACACGATTTCAGATCGAGTAACAGCAACTATAGCAGAATAAATGGATATTTAGTGCTTAGAATAATGCATTTGATTCTATATTTGATTCATTTATTTTATATTTTAATTTAATGAAAAAATATTTTAATAATTATGCAAGGTAGAACAAGACTGTGTGTTGATGTTTTGTTTTTTTAATGTGAAATTTCAGCTGGTTTATTGAACCAGTTATTACAAAAAAATATGAATGCATTATTACAGTGACTAAATGCTTTTAATAAAGCATGCAAATAAATGTAGAAAGAAAGCATGAAATATTTATAAAGTTGACAAGACAAGTGACAGAAGTGTGACATGCTATATATTATTGTATAAAAACAATAATAATATGTAATGACTGAGAAAGTAAATAATATTAAATACATAACAATAATAATAGAATGAAATAGAGTTTTAAGTAAAATAAAATAATAATAAATATATAAATAATTTAATATATTTAATAAATACGTTAATAATAGTAATAAAAACTTAATTATAAAACTAATTGAAAACTAAAGTTATTAGATAATTATTACTTATAATTACAAGATTAAAAATAACATTTATTGAATCATTATTTAAAATATATGAAATAATAAAAGGCTTAAAATCGAAATAATAATAGATAAAATATATATTTAAAAAAAAAAACATTTAAAACAAGTTTTTTAGTATCAAATAAAAGTTCGAACTCCACCGATGATGATAATAATTAGCAACTGAATAATTAAACAGATGTTTCATAAAATAAATAAATGATAATAAAAAATTGTTAGTTGCTATTATATTGAATAATAATACAGACCACACTAAAGTAAAAACAGGGTAAAACGGAGTGAACTGTAGTGAACCTGACTGTGGGCTCAGCATGAGAGAAAACTATCTTAAAATCTCCCAAAATAATGAGTAAACGGACTCGAGCGCTCGGGACGGTCGTACCGGAGAGCTGCGGCTCAGGCTCGGTCTCGGTGCGGCGTTGATGGTTGTTGTTGTTCAGTGAGGCCTGATGGGACTCGGTCCTCGGCGCCGGTTCCGCCTCCATCGGCTCGGTTCCGGCAGCCGCGCTGTGCTCCGGGTGACCGGGCGGATCCAGGGATCTCGGTCTCTTCGGAAGCGGCTCGGCGTCGGCGGTGTCGGCCCGTTGATTCTCGCCGTCCGCCATCTTCACCAGGGAGTGAACGGAGGAGGAGCGAGAGGACCTTCCGGTAATCATGTGACGTCACGTCACGAGCAGACGGACAGGAGCAAATCAAAATGCATAAATACATTTATCTTTCTCTTTTAAGTTCTGTTAATTATTATTATTATTTTAATTGTGTTTGAATTTGTACTTACGAACTGTGTACATGTAAGAAATATGCTGTTGAATCCTGTTTGGCAGTAAAAAAAAAACTCTACAGAATAGCCAAAACAACATGCTAACTATTTTGAAATAGTATACTATTTTAACACACACACACACACACACACACACACACACACACACACAGAGAGAGAGAGAGAGAGAGAGAGAGATTTAATTGTATTTATTTCACAAATTATATATATATATATATATATATATATATATATATATATATATATATATATATATATATATATATATATATATATAACGTTAGATGCTTTGAAAATATATAAATAGTGCAAGTGTTAGAGGGCCTTTTAAAAAAAGTAAATAAAAATAATATAAAAAAAATCACGGAGTGAAATCAATCATTATCTGTGTTTTAATACACTCACATAAAATCAAGATGCATCAAAAGTCATTTTGTTTGTAATTTTTTACAGATTTCAATCAGAAGTCTGGTATTTTAGTGTATTCGGAGCGTCTGCGTCATTTAAAAGTACCTCTACCGTAAAACTCCAAATAGCTGCGCGCACGCGCGCTCTGTAGACCGCGGCCGACAGACAGCGGGACTCGTGCACGAGAGTTTACGGTATTGTCGTGTAGCGGTGGAGTGTAGGAGGCATGGAGTCGATCCTGAGCTGCAGAAGGGAGGATCTGGAAGATTATTACGGGCTTCTCGGCTGCGATGAACTCTCAACGGTGAACACGCGACTCTCTACAACTCGTCAGAGTTCCTTGACGGCTTGTGTTCGATTATTTCCGCTAGTTTATAAAGGCAACGTTTTATTATTATAATCGCAAATGCAACATGTGTGTTCGTTTAAGCTATTGTAAACAATGTAAAAACATTTGATAATTGCATTAACATGCATGTGACAGAATAAAAGTTGATAACAGCAGAACAGCATATTGATTTGTGTGACGTCAGTGATCATGCTGGTAATAATAACTGATTTAGTTTCATCGATGTGTGTTAGAGAGTCATCACATGCTCATCTGTGACACTAATCATCTTCTTTAGACTGAACAGATCGTGACTGAGTTTAAAGTGCGAGCTCTGGCCTGTCATCCTGACAAACACCCAGAGAACCCCAGAGCAGGTAACACACTCACTCATATTCTCCACGATTAACATATTCATTTGAATGAGTTGCAATGATTTTTGTCTGAAAACATTCACAGTTGTTGATTTAGATTTTCCAGAAGGTTGTGACTTGTTTCCCATAAAATACCACATTTTGGACTATTATTGATCTGTTTGAATCAATAATTTACAAAAAAGTAATTTATATAACACATATATTATTACACTGCTGTTCAAAAGTTTGAGATCAGTAATGTGTTTTAAGGAAGTCTCTTCTGCTCATCAAGGCTGCATCTATTTGATTAAAACACAGAAGAAAAACTGTAATATTGATAATAAATTAGCATAATAACAACAGTGTATAATATATATTAATTTACAATAAGATGTCATTTTAAAACAACTAAATTGTCTAATTATAATTTATATAAAAAAGTCAACAAAGTGTTTTAGTAATTAATGCAATAAAATAAAAACATTTTTTTTTTATGAATGATTAATAATTATTATTTTTTTAAATATAATATTTAAAGATTCAATTACAATGGATTGTGTTGGCACGTTTTTAAATTACCTTTTTTTTGTAATTTTTTTTTTAATAGTTAAATATTTATAATTTGTTTTTTGGTAAATTTATTTTTTAAAGTTTTTTTTTATTATATTTTATATTTTTTTTATTTTTATTTTTTCTTGATTCGCACTCACCTAAAATAACATGATGACATATTACAAAGAAACAGAAATAAATAAAAATAAATATATATATATATATATATATATATATATATATATATATATATATATATATATTTTTTTTTTTTTTTTTTTTTTTTTTTTTATTATTATTATTATTATTATTATTATTATTATTATTTATTTTATTTTATTTTTTTCAATAACTGATGAGTTATTCACAGTAAGCCCAGGAACATTAATAAAGGAAGTTTCTCACACATGAACTCTTCACAGTGGAGGACTTCCAGAAGCTACAGGAAGCTAAAGATGTTCTCACAGATGAGAAGAAAAGAAAGAGTTACGATCTCTGGCTCAGAAGTCAGATTGTAATCCCGTTCAGCGAGTGGCAAGCGCTCAGTGACTCCGTTAAAACAGTGAGTCTAAGTTAGGTGATATATTCATTATATTTAGAACATTTTATAATAATTGCATTACTGTATTCCCGAAAATCACATTTCAGTCAATGCATTGGGCTTCGAGGAGCAAGAAAGAGCCGATGCTTGAGGCTGCAGAAGATCCAGCGGAGGAGAAACCGTCTGAATCCTCGCTGCCATCCAGTAAGAGACTGGTTTTATGACTATTTACAGTCCTTCACTTCTAAAGGATTGAGTTTTTTTGACTGTTGTGTTTCTGTTTCACAGCGGATCATCGGTTTCGCTGGACTGGTGCAGCTCCTTCAGGCCTTTTACACAAGTTCAGGAACTATGAAATATAATGCATATGTTCTGTTCTATTCTATGCTTTTGTGTGTAAGTGCATGTGTTCCAAAGTCATTTACTTTTCAATGTTTCAACATTTATGGCATAACATTGACTTTCTCTGTTTCTTTGTTTTGTTGGATGTTAACATATGTGCACGAAACCAGGAGCACAAAACCAGTTATGCATCATCTGAAAGCTGAATAAATCATCTTTCCATTGATGTGTGGTTTGTTAGGAGGACAATATTTGTCTGAGATACAACTATTTGAAAATCTGGAATCTGAGGGAGCAAAAAGCATGTATTAAAGCAAAAGAAAATCTAAATATTGAGAAAATCATCTAGAGACTTATGACTGGTTTTGTGCTCCAGAGACACATTTATTGATATTAATATGCCTTAAATGCCCTATCAGAATCATTTTCCTGAATTATGAGTAAAACATGTTTTCAAGCCTGCAGATTTGCACCAGAAATAATTATAAAGTTTATTTGAATTAATATGTGTCATGAATAATTTATTGAATGGATATATCACTAATTAAATAATAATAATAATTAATATATAACCATAAAAATCACATTCAATTAATAAATGTAACAACATATAAGCCAGGAGTGTCTTAAAAATATCACTTTTTTATTCATAATTTTATTTTTAGAAACAGAATGTAGAAATGTGTTTATGATTTGAGTTCCTTGTGCAATCAACATTTTGAGGCATATTTATATACACATATATGTGTGTGTGTAAAGTATGTGTATCTGTGGTCACTTCCATTCCAAGTGTTTCTATATCTGTGTGTGTTTGTTGTTCTTAATTGTCAGCCAATGTTGCATAAATAAAACTTTGTATTGTGAAATAGGTGAAATATTTTTTTTTTACATACAGTAGATATACTGAGCCAATCAAGGGATTTAAAGGGACAGTAACCTCTAAGATGAAGATTCCACTGGATAAACTCAAAATATTCCAACACAACTGAAAGATGTAATTTGAGTTGATGGAAGAATGTTATTTTAAATTGAATAGTTTATTCAGTAGAATCTCACTTGATTCTCTTTCATGGGTGTAGAGTTTAGGAGGGATGATTTCAGTTCATCAAACCCTTGCCATTTCTTTACTAACATGAGGGATCCAAACTGTGATATAATTCCATCAGCATGAATAGTTTTCAAGTGGGGGAGTGATAGAGGTTGTATTTTTTTTCTTTAAGATTATAAATTAAATATTTTTATCTATTTACTTTTCTACTAATTCTTTCATTTTGTATTAAACCTTTATAAACCTGCAGATTGTTCTTCTCACGGAACTAAAGGCATTTTTCTATCCATCCATCCATGCCAAATCTGTTTGAATCTGTTGGTTTTCCTAAATGCATTTTTTTTCCTAACAAATTTACTACTATTTTTATTTTATTTAGACATTTTTACATTTTAAATTAATCAGATATCGACTGACTTTTTCATCAAAATGACTTTTGATGCATCTTGATTTTATGTGAGTGTATTAAAACACAGATAATGATTGATTTCACTCCGTGATTTTTTTTATATTATTTTTATTTACTTTTTTTTTTTAAAAGACCCTCTAACACTTGCACTATTTATATATTTTCAAAGCCTCTAACGTTATATATATATATACATATATAATTTGTGAAATAAATACAATTAAATCTCTCTCTCTCTCTTTCTCTGTAATCAGATATCTTTCTGTGATCCAAAGCTGAATTTTTTTTCTTTCTATTTTTGACAGAAATTAATACTTTTATTCAGCAAGGATGTGTAGAATTGATCAAAGGTGACAGTAAGGACTTTTACTTCTATTTTGAAAAAAATATTGTTCTTTTTAGCTTTTTATTATCATCAAAGAATCCTGAAAAAATATCACAGGTTCCCCCCAAAAATATTAAGCAGCAAAACTGTAACAAATCTGCATATT
This sequence comes from Carassius gibelio, assembly GCF_023724105.1. NCBI lineage: Eukaryota > Metazoa > Chordata > Actinopteri > Cypriniformes > Cyprinidae > Carassius > Carassius gibelio. The sequence goes on from NC_068383.1 coordinate 1,882,065, forward strand.
TTCTGATTTCTGAAGATCATGTGACTCTGAAGACTGGAGGAATGATGCTGAAAATACAGCTGTGCATCACAGGAATAAATTACACGTTAACACACATTCACACTGAAAATCATTATTTTGCATTATAATAATATTTGACAATTTTTCCCCCTGTAATTTTGATCAAATAAACGAGCTTTAATGAGCAGAAGATACTTCTTTAAACAACAATACAAATCTTACTGACGCCAAACTTTTTGAACAGCAGTGTTTATTTATTTATTTAAATATTTTAGTTAAATCGGTTTAAATCTTCCGGTGTAAATTAAAGGCAGTCGGAACAGATTTCACTTTTATTTTATTGTCCTCTCCAGTTACACCTGTCCGCTCTTCCTTAACCGCGTGTTCATTCATTGGTCAAAATCCAGCGGATCTGCTCTGTGATTGGTCGGTCCCACGTGTCAATCATTCCAGTGACTTTCACTGACTCTAGTTCACACGCTGTTGTGACCGTCGGCGGGTCGGGAGCGCGCATAGAAGACCCCAAGTTTAAAGTCAAGATGGCAAGTAAACTCCTTCTGAGAGCCTGTCGGCTGACTCTGATGGGAAAACAACACATTTTAATGAAAACACCTCAGCGTGCGATGGCCAGTAAAGGTGAGACACATTCTATAGAGCTCCCTCACCATTAACTACTGATATTATTTATGCACGTACAAAAATAAAGCAATATTTCCTGTTGTCCTGTTATTGTCCTGTTATATATTTTTGAATGAGTGACACATGAATGCTCTAATACAGACATGCTATCACACAACAGAAACCGCTCATTAATATCTCAAGAACAAATTAAAAAAGTAGGATTATGTAGGACATGACTTAAAATAATAACGTGGAGGCTCGTATGATATACAAGCAGTGAAATTAATCAAGGTCATTTGCTCTTGCTGCTGTGGCCTTTCTTGGCACTGAACTCGTGTTCGTGTGCCAGTGACTCTGGATCATGGCGCTCTCAGTGAAGCGCAGGGCGCCGCTTTATTCAGCCGCTGTTTGGCGACATCTAGTGGACACACTCTGTCATCGCAACCTCAAGTCCAAAACATTACGATTATGATTTATTTTGGATTTTAAACATAAAATTTATTTGCAGTAACATGCTGGTGACGCTCTAAATTAGTAACATTAACATTATTCAGGTATATACTATTTATA